>NW_027517556.1:0-42144 GCF_048772815.1 Callospermophilus lateralis | reverse complement strand
GTGTCTTTCGTCAGTCTCTGCTTAGGTCTACATCCAGAGGAAACAAAAAATAAAAATAGAATGTAGAACTACTTTACTGTTTCAAGTTTCAAGAAGCTAGCACAAACCGTGTTTGATTTAGAGTTCGAACTACATTTGTCAATATAGGAGAAAACAGAGTGAAACCTAAAAATTCAAACTGTTACTCCAAAAGAATGCTTCAATCTAGGAGAACTAAACTTTGGCATCCAAGTGGGATTGGTGTACTGATCATTACTTGAAAGTATCATGAAGATTGGATGAAAAAATATATGTTGAGATTTCAGGAGACTCTAGTGTGTTGGAAGTTTGGCAACCCCTTTCAGTATAAGTGTTATTCGCCATTCCCAGCTTTAGGATACAAGAAGAAACAAACCTTAGAGATAGAACGTAGAACTACTTTATTGTGTCAAGTTTCAAGAAGCTAGCACAAACCGTGTTTGATTTAGAGTTCTAACTGCATCTGTCAATATAGGAGAAAACAGAGTGAAACCTATAATTTCTAACTGTTCCTGCAAACGAATGGTACAACCTAGAAGAACAAAACTTGGGCATCCACGTTTGATTGGTGTACTGATCAATACTTGAAAGAATCATGAAGATTGGATGAAAAAATATATGTTGAGATTTCAGGAGACGGTAGTTTTTTGGTAGCTTAACAACGCCTTTCATTGAAAGTGTTATTCGCCAGTCTCTGCTTAAGGCTACATCAAGAGGAAACAAACCTTAGAGATAGAACGTAGAACTACTTTATTGTGTCAAGTTTCATGAAGCTAGCACAAACCATGTTTGATTTAGAGTTCGAACTGCATCTGTCAATATAGGAGAAAACAGAGTGAAAACTAAAAATTCAAACTGTTACTGCAAACGAATGCTTCAAGCTAGGAGAACGAAACTTGATCATCCACGTTTTATTGGTGTACTGCTGATTACAGGAAATTATCATGAAGGTCGGAAAAAAAATATGTTGAGATTTCAGGAGACTGTAGTATTTTGGCAGCCTAACAACGCCTTTCATTGAATGTGTCTTTCGTCAGTCTCTGCTTAGGTCTACATCCAGAGGAAACAAAAAATAAAAATAGAATGTAGAACTACTTTACTGTTTCAAGTTTCAAGAAGCTAGCACAAACCGTGTTTGATTTAGAGTTCGAACTACATTTGTCAATATAGGAGAAAACAGAGTGAAACCTAAAAATTCAAACTGTTACTCCAAAAGAATGCTTCAATCTAGGAGAACTAAACTTTGGCATCCAAGTGGGATTGGTGTACTGATCATTACATGAAAGTATCATGAAGATTGGATGAAAAAATATATGTTGAGATTTCAGGAGACTCTAGTGTGTTGGAAGTTTGGCAACCCCTTTCAGTATAAGTGTTATTCGCCATTCCCAGCTTTAGGATACAAGAAGAAACAAACCTTAGAGATAGAACGTAGAACTACTTTATTGTGTCAAGTTTCAAGAAGCTAGCACAAACCGTGTTTGATTTAGAGTTCTAACTGCATCTGTCAATATAGGAGAAAACAGAGTGAAACCTATAATTTCTAACTGTTTCTGCAAACGAATGGTACAACCTAGAAGAACAAAACTTGGGCATCCACGTTTGATTGGTGTACTGATCAATACTTGAAAGAATCATGAAGATTGGATGAAAAAATATATGTTGAGATTTCAGGAGACGGTAGTTTTTTGGTAGCTTAACAACGCCTTTCATTGAAAGTGTTATTCGCCAGTCTCTGCTTAAGGCTACATCAAGAGGAAACAAACCTTAGAGATAGAACGTAGAACTACTTTATTGTGTCAAGTTTCATGAAGCTAGCACAAACCATGTTTGATTTAGAGTTCGAACTGCATCTGTCAATATAGGAGAAAACAGAGTGAAAACTAAAAATTCAAACTGTTACTGCAAACGAATGCTTCAAGCTAGGAGAACGAAACTTGATCATCCACGTTTTATTGGTGTACTGCTGATTACAGGAAATTATCATGAAGGTCGGAAAAAAAAATATGTTGAGATTTCAGGAGAGTGTAGTATTTTGGCAGCCTAACAACGCCTTTCATTGAATGTGTCTTTCGTCAGTCTCTGCTTAGGTCTACATCCAGAGGAAACAAAAAATAAAATAGAATGTAGAACTACTTTACTGTTTCAAGTTTCAAGAAGCTAGCACAAACCGTGTTTGATTTAGAGTTCGAACTACATTTGTCAATATAGGAGAAAACAGAGTGAAACCTAAAAATTCAAACTGTTACTCCAAAAGAATGCTTCAATCTAGGAGAACTAAACTTTGGCATCCAAGTGGGATTGGTGTACTGATCATTACTTGAAAGTATCATGAAGATTGGATGAAAAAATATATGTTGAGATTTCAGGAGACTCTAGTGTGTTGGAAGTTTGGCAACCCCTTTCAGTATAAGTGTTATTCGCCATTCCCAGCTTTAGGATACAAGAAGAAACAAACCTTAGAGATAGAACGTAGAACTACTTTATTGTGTCAAGTTTCAAGAAAGTAGCACAACCGTGTTTGATTTAGAGTTCTAACTGCATCTGTCAATATAGGAGAAAACAGAGTGAAACCTGTAATTTCTAACTGTTCCTGCAACGAATGCTACAAAATAGAGGAACAAAACTTGGGAATCCACGTTTGATTGGTGTACTGATCAATACTTGAAAGAATCATGAAGATTGGATGAAAAAATATATGTAGAGATTTCAGGAGACGGTAGTTTTTTGGAAGCTTAACAACGCCTTTCATTGAAAGTGTTATTCGCCAGTCTCTGCTTAAGGCTACATCAAGAGGAAACAAACCTTAGAGATAGAACGTAGAACTACTTTATTGTGTGAAGTTTCAAGAAGCTAGCACAAACCATGTTTGATTTAGAGTTCGAGCTGCATCTGTCAATATAGGAGATAACAGAGTGAAAACTAAAAATTCAAACTGTTACTGCAAACGAATGCTTCAACCTAGGAGAACGAAACTTGATCATCCACGTTTTATTGGTGTACTGCTCGTTACTTGAAATTATCATGAAGGTCGGAAAAAAAAAATATGTTGAGATTTCAGGAGACTGTAGTATTTTGGCAGCCTAACAACGCCTTTCATTGAATGTGTCTTTCGTCAGTCTCTGCTTAGGTCTACATCCAGAGGAAACAAAAAATAAAAATAGAATGTAGAACTACTTTACTGTTTCAAGTTTCAAGAAGCTAGCACAAACCGTGTTTGATTTAGAGTTTGAACTACATTTGTCAATATAGGAGAAAACAGAGTGAAACCTAAAAATTCAAACTGTTACTCCAAAAGAATGCTTCAATCTAGGAGAACTAAACTTTGGCATCCAAGTGGGATTGGTGTACTGATCATTACTTGAAAGTATCATGAAGATTGGATGAAAAAATATATGTTGAGATTTCAGGAGACTCTAGTGTGTTGGAAGTTTGGCAACCCCTTTCAGTATAAGTGTTATTCGCATTCCCAGCTTTAGGATACAAGAAGAAACAAACCTTAGAGATAGAACGTAGAACTACTTTATTGTGTCAAGTTTCAAGAAGCTAGCACAAACCGTGTTTGATTTAGAGTTCTAACTGCATCTGTCACTATAGGAGAAAACAGAGTGAAACCTATAATTTCTAACTGTTCCTGCAAACGAATGGTACAACCTAGAAGAACAAAACTTGGGCATCCACGTTTGATTGGTGTACTGATCAATACTTGAAAGAATCATGAAGATTGGATGAAAAAAATATATGTTGAGATTTCAGGAGACGGTAGTTTTTTGGTAGCTTAACAACGCCTTTCATTGAAAGTGTTATTCGCCAGTCTCTGCTTAAGGCTACATCAAGAGGAAACAAACCTTAGAGATAGAACGTAGAACTACTTTATTGTGTCAAGTTTCATGAAGCTAGCACAAACCATGTTTGATTTAGAGTTCGAACTGCATCTGTCAATATAGGAGAAAACAGAGTGAAAACTAAAAATTCAAACTGTTACTGCAAACGAATGCTTCAAGCTAGGAGAACGAAACTTGATCATCCACGTTTTATTGGTGTACTGCTGATTACAGGAAATTATCATGAAGGTCGGAAAAAAAATATGTTGAGATTTCAGGAGACTGTAGTATTTTGGCAGCCTAACAACGCCTTTCATTGAATGTGTCTTTCGTCAGTCTCTGCTTAGGTCTACATCCAGAGGAAACAAAAAATAAAAATAGAATGTAGAACTACTTTACTGTTTCAAGTTTCAAGAAGCTAGCACAAACCGTGTTTTGATTTAGAGTTCGAACTACATTTGTCAATATAGGAGAAAACAGAGTGAAACCTAAAAATTCAAACTGTTACTCCAAAAGAATGCTTCAATCTAGGAGAACTAAACTTTGGCATCCAAGTGGGATTGGTGTACTGATCATTACTTGAAAGTATCATGAAGATTGGATGAAAAAATATATGTTGAGATTTCAGGAGACTCTAGTGTGTTGGAAGTTTGGCAACCCCTTTCAGTATAAGTGTTATTCGCCATTCCAGCTTTAGGATACAAGAAGAAACAAACCTTAGAGATAGAACGTAGAACTACTTTATTGTGTCAAGTTTCAAGAAGCTAGCACAAACCGTGTTTGATTTAGAGTTCTAAGTGCATCTGTCAATATAGGAGAAAACAGAGTGAAACCTATAATTTCTAACTGTTCCTGCAAACGAATGGTACAACCTAGAAGAACAAACTTGGGCATCCACGTTTGATTGGTGTACTGATTAATACTTGAAAGAATCATGAAGATTGGATGAAAAAATATATGTTGATTTTTCAGGAGACGGTAGTTTTTTGGTAGCTTAACAACGCCTTTCATTGAAAGTGTTATTCGCCAGTCTCTGCTTAAGGCTACATCAAGAGGAAACAAACCTTAGAGATAGAACGTAGAACTACTTTATTGTGTCAAGTTTCATGAAGCTAGCACAAACGATGTTTGATTTAGAGTTCGAACTGCATCTGTCAATATAGGAGAAAACAGTGAAAACTAAAAATTCAAACTGTTACTGCAAACGAATGCTTCAAGCTAGGAGAACGAAACTTGATCATCCACGTTTTATTGGTGTACTGCTGATTACAGGAAATTATCATGAAGTTCGGAAAAAAAATATGTTGAGATTTCAGGAGACTGTAGTATTTTGGCAGCCTAACAACGCCTTTCATTGAATGTGTCTTTCGTCAGTCTCTGCTTAGGTCTACATCCAGAGGAAACAAAAAATAAAAATAGAATGTAGAACTACTTTACTGTTTCAAGTTTCAAGAAGCTAGCACAAACCGTGTTTGATTTAGAGTTCGAACTACATTTGTCAATATAGGAGAAAACAGAGTGAAACCTAAAAATTCAAACTGTTATTCCAAAAGAATGCTTCAATCTAGGAGAACTAAACTTTGGCATCCAAGTGGGATTGGTGTACTGATTATTACTTGAAAGTATCATGAAGATTGGATGAAAAAATATATGTTGAGATTTCAGGAGACTCTAGTGTGTTGGAAGTTTGGCAACCCCTTTCAGTATAAGTGTTATTCGCCAGTCCCAGCTTTAGGATACAAGAGGAAACACACCTTAGAGATAGAAGGTAGAACTACTTTATTGTGTCAAGTTTCAAGAAAGTAGCACAAACCGTGTTTGATTTAGAGTTCTAACTGCATCTGTCAATATAGGAGAAAACAGAGTGAAACCTATAATTTCTAACTGTTCCTGCAACGAATGCTACAAAATAGAGGAACAAAACTTGGGAATCCACGTTTGATTGGTGTACTGATCAATACTTGAAAGAATCATGAAGATTGGATGAAAAAATATATGTAGAGATTTCAGGAGACGGTAGTTTTTTGGAAGCTTAACAACGCCTTTCATTGAAAGTGTTATTCGCCAGTCTCTGCTTAAGGCTACATCAACAGGAAACAAACCTTAGAGATAGAACGTAGAACTACTTTATTGTGTGAAGTTTCAAGAAGCTAGCACAAACCATGTTTGATTTAGAGTTCGAGCTGCATCTGTCAATATAGGAGATAACAGAGTGAAAACTAAAAATTCAAACTGTTACTGCAAACGAATGCTTCAACCTAGGAGAACGAAACTTGAACATCCACGTTTTATTGGTGTACTGCTCATTACTTGAAATTATCATGAAGGTCGGAAAAAAAAATATGTTGAGATTTCAGGAGACTGTAGTATTTTGGCAGCCTAACAACGCCTTTCATTGAATGTGTCTTTCGTCAGTCTCTGCTTAGGTCTACATCCAGAGGAAACAAAAAATAAAAATAGAATGTAGAACTACTTTACTGTTTCAAGTTTCAAGAAGCTAGCACAAACCGTGTTTGATTTAGAGTTCGAACTACATTTGTCAATATAGGAGAAAACAGAGTGAAACCTAAAAATTCAAACTGTTACTCCAAAAGAATGCTTCAATCTAGGAGAACTAAACTTTGGCATCCAAGTGGGATTGGTGTACTGATCATTACTTGAAAGTATCATGAAGATTGGATGAAAAAATATATGTTGAGATTTCAGGAGACTCTAGTGTGTTGGAAGTTTGGCAACCCCTTTCAGTATAAGTGTTATTCGCCATTCCCAGCTTTAGGATACAAGAAGAAACAAACCTTAGAGATAGAACGTAGAACTACTTTATTGTGTCAAGTTTCAAGAAGCTAGCACAAACCGTGTTTGATTTAGAGTTCTAACTGCATCTGTCAATATAGGAAAAAACAGAGTGAAACCTATAATTTCTAACTGTTCCTGCAAACGAATGGTACAACCTAGAAGAACAAAACTTGGGCATCCACGTTTGATTGGTGTACTGATCAATACTTGAAAGAATCATGAAGATTGGATGAAAAAATATATGTTGAGATTTCAGGAGACGGTAGTTTTTTGGTAGCTTAACAACGCCTTTCATTGAAAGTGTTATTCGCCAGTCTCTGCTTAAGGCTACATCAAGAGGAAACAAACTTAGAGATAGAACGTAGAACTACTTTATTGTGTCAAGTTTCATGAAGCTAGCACAAACCATGTTTGATTTAGAGTTCGAACTGCATCTGTCAATATAGGAGAAAACAGTGAAAACTAAAAATTCAAACTGTTACTGCAAACGAATGCTTCAAGCTAGGAGAACGAAACTTGATCATCCACGTTTTATGGTGTACTGCTGATTACAGGAAATTATCATGAAGGTCGGAAAAAAAATATGTTGAGATTTCAGGAGACTGTAGTATTTTGGCAGCCTAACAACGCCTTTCATTGAATGTGTCTTTCGTCAGTCTCTGCTTAGGTCTACATCCAGAGGAAACAAAAAATAAAAATAGAATGTAGAACTACTTTACTGTTTCAAGTTTCAAGAAGCTAGCACAAACCGTGTTTGATTTAGAGTTCGAACTACATTTGTCAATATAGGAGAAAACAGAGTGAAACCTAAAAATTCAAACTGTTATTCCAAAAGAATGCTTCAATCTAGGAGAACTAAACTTTGGCATCCAAGTGGGATTGGTGTACTGATTATTACTTGAAAGTATCATGAAGATTGGATGAAAAAATATATGTTGAGATTTCAGGAGACTCTAGTGTGTTGGAAGTTTGGCAACCCCTTTCAGTATAAGTGTTATTCGCCAGTCCCAGCTTTAGGATACAAGAGCAAACACACCTTAGAGATAGAAGGTAGAACTACTTTATTGTGTCAAGTTTCAAGAAAGTAGCACAAACCGTGTTTGATTTAGAGTTCTAACTGCATCTGTCAATATAGGAGAAAACAGAGTGAGACCTATAATTTCTAACTGTTCCTGCAACGAATGCTACAAAATAGAGGAATAAAACTTGGGAATCCACGTTTGATTGGTGTACTGATCAATACTTGAAAGAATCATGAAGATTGGATGAAAAAATATATGTAGAGATTTCAGGAGACGGTAGTTTTTTGGTAGCTTAACAACGCCTTTCATTGAAAGTGTTATTCGCCAGTCTCTGCTTAAGGCTACATCAAGAGGAAACAAACCTTAGAGATAGAACGTAGAACTACTTTATTGTGTGAAGTTTCAAGAAGCTAGCACAAACCATGTTTGATTTAGAGTTCGAACTGCATCTGTCAATATAGGAGAAAACAGAGTGAAAACTAAAAATTCAAACTGTTACTGCAAACGAATGCTTCAAGCTAGGAGTACGAAACTTGATCATCCACGTTTTATTGGTGTACTGCTCATTACTTGAAATTATCATGAAGGTCGGAAAAAAAAAATATGTTGAGATTTCAGGAGACTGTAGTATTTTGGCAGCCTAACAACGCCTTTCATTGAATGTGTCTTTCGTCAGTCTCTGCTTAGGTCTACATCCAGAGGAAACAAAAAATAAAAATAGAATGTAGAACTACTTTACTGTTTCAAGTTTCAAGAAGCTAGCACAAACCGTGTTTGATTTAGAGTTCGAACTACATTTGTCAATATAGGAGAAAACAGAGTGAAACCTAAAAATTCAAACTGTTACTCCAAAAAGAATGCTTCAATCTAGGAGAACTAAACTTTGGCATCCAAGTGGGATTGGTGTACTGATCATTACTTGAAAGTATCATGAAGATTGGATGAAAAAATATATGTTGAGATTTCAGGAGACTCTAGTGTGTTGGAAGTTTGGCAACCCCTTTCAGTATAAGTGTTATTCGCCATTCCCAGCTTTAGGATACAAGAAGAAACAAACCTTAGAGATAGAACGTAGAACTACTTTATTGTGTCAAGTTTCAAGAAGCTAGCACAAACCGTGTTTGATTTAGAGTTCTAACTGCATCTGTCAATATAGGAGAAAACAGAGTGAAACCTATAATTTCTAACTGTTCCTGCAAACGAATGGTACAACCTAGAAGAACAAAACTTGGGCATCCACGTTTGATTGGTGTACTGATCAATACTTGAAAGAATCATGAAGATTGGATGAAAAAAATATATGTTGAGATTTCAGGAGACGGTAGTTTTTTGGTAGCTTAACAACGCCTTTCATTGAAAGTGTTATTCGCCAGTCTCTGCTTAAGGCTACATCAAGAGGAAACAAACCTTAGAGATAGAACGTAGAACTACTTTATTGTGTCAAGTTTCATGAAGCTAGCACAAACCATGTTTGATTTAGAGTTCGAACTGCATCTGTCAATATAGGAGAAAACAGAGTGAAAACTAAAAATTCAAACTGTTACTGCAAACGAATGCTTCAAGCTAGGAGAACGAAACTTGATCATCCACGTTTTATTGGTGTACTGCTGATTACAGGAAATTATCATGAAGGTCGGAAAAAAAAATATGTTGAGATTTCAGGAGACTGTAGTATTTTGGCAGCCTAACAACGCCTTTCATTGAATGTGTCTTTCGTCAGTCTCTGCTTAGGTCTACATCCAGAGGAAACAAAAAATAAAAATAGAATGTAGAACTACTTTACTGTTTCAAGTTTCAAGAAGCTAGCACAAACCGTGTTTGATTTAGAGTTCGAACTACATTTGTCAATATAGGAGAAAACAGAGTGAAACCTAAAAATTCAAACTGTTATTCCAAAAGAATGCTTCAATCTAGGAGAACTAAACTTTGGCATCCAAGTGGGATTGGTGTACTGATCATTACTTGAAAGTATCATGAAGATTGGATGAAAAAATATATGTTGAGATTTCAGGAGACTCTAGTGTGTTGGAAGTTTGGCAACCCCTTTCAGTATAAGTGTTATTCGCCAGTCCCAGCTTTAGGATACAAGAGGAAACACACCTTAGAGATAGAAGGTAGAACTACTTTATTGTGTCAAGTTTCAAGGAACTAGCACAAACCGTGTTTGATTTAGAGTTCTAACTGCATCTGTCGATATAGGAGAAAACAGAAGTGAAACCTATAATTTCTAACTGGTTCCTGCAAACGAATGCTACAACCCAGAAGAACAAAACTTGGGCATTCACGTTTGATTGGTGTACTGATCAATACTTGAAAGAATCATGAAGATTGGATGAAAAATATATGTAGAGATTTCAGGAGACGGTAGTTTTTTGAAGCTTAACAACGCCTTTCATTGAAAGTGTAACTCGCCAGTCTCTGCTTAAGGCTACATCAAGAGGAAACAAACCTAGAGATAGGACGTAGAACTACTTTATTGTGTCAAGTTTCAAGAAGCTAGCACAAACCACGTTTGATTTAGAGTTCGAACTGCATCTGTCAATATAGGAGAAAACAGAGTGAAAACTAAAAATTCAAACTGTTACTGCAAACGAATGCTTCAAGCTAGGAGAACGAAACTTGAACATCCACGTTTTATTGGTGTACTGCTGATTACATGAAATCATCATGAAGGTCGGAAAAAAAATATGTTGAGATTTCAGGAGACTGTAGTATTTTGGCAGCCTAACAACGCCTTTCAATGAATGTGTCTTTCGTCAGTCTCTGCTTAGGTCTACATCCAGAGGAAACAAAAAATAAAAATAGAACGTAGAAATACTTTACTGTTTCAAGTTTTCAAGAAGCTAGCACAAACCATGTTTGATTTAGAGTTCGAACTATATTTGTCAATATAGGAGAAAATAGAGTGAAACCTAAAAATTCAAACTGTTACTCCAAAAGAATGCTTCAATCTAGGAGAACTAAACTTTGGCATCCAAGTGGGATTGGTGTACTGATCATTACTTGAAAGTATCATGAAGATTGGATGAAAAAATATATGTTGAGATTTCAGGAGACTCTAGTGTGTTGGAAGTTTGGCAACCCATTTCAGTATAAGTGTTATTCGCCTGTCCGAGCTTTAGGATACAAGAGGAAACAAACCTTAGAGATAGAACGTAGAACTACTTTATTGTGTCAAGTTTCAAGAAGCTAGCACAAACCGTGTTTGATTTAGAGTTCTAACTGCATCTGTCAATATAGGAGAAAACAGAGTGAAACCTATAATTTCTAACTGTTCCTGCAACGAATGCTACAAAATAGAGGAACAAAACTTGGGAATCCACGTTTGATTGGTGTACTGATCAATACTTGAAAGAATCATGAAGATTGGATGAAAAATATATGTAGAGATTTCAGGAGACGGTAGTTTTTGGAAGCTTAACAACGCCTTTCATTGAAAGTGTTATTCGCCAGTCTCTGCTTAAGGCTACATCAAGAGGAAACAAACCTTAGAGATAGAACGTAGAACTACTTTATTGTGTCACGTTTCAAGAAGCTAGCACAAACCATGTTTGATTTAGAGTTCGAACTGCATCTGTCAATATTGGAGAAAACTGAGTGAAAACTAAAAATTCAAACTGTTACTGCAAACGAATGCTTCAACCTAGGAGAACGAAACTTGAACATCCACGTTTTACTGGTGTACTGCTCATTACTTGAAATGATCATGAAGGTCGGAAAAAAAATATGTTGAGATTTCAGGATACTGTAGTATTTTTGCAGCCTAACAACGCCTTTCATTGAATGTGTCTTTCATCAGTCTCTGGTTAGGTCGACATTCAGAGGAAACAAAAAATAAAAATAGAATGTAGAACTACTTTACTGTTTCAAGTTTCAAGAAGCTAGCACAAGCCGTGTTTGATTTAGGGTTTGAACTACATTTGTCAATATAGGAGAAAACAGAGTGAAACCTAAAAATTCAATCTGTTACTCCAAAAGAATGCTTCAATCTAGGAGATCTAAACTTTGGCATCCAAGTGTGATTGGTGTACTGATCATTACTTGAAAGTATCATGAAGATTGGATGAAAAAATATATGTTGAGATTTCAGGAGACTCTAATGTTTGGAAGTTTGGCAACCCCTTTAAGTATAAATGTTATTCGCCAGTCCCAGCTTTAGGATACAAGAGGAAACAAACCTTAGAGATAGAACGTAGAACTACTTTATTGTGTCAAGTTTCAAGAAGCTAGCACAAACCGTGTTTGATTTAGAGTTCTAACTGCATCTGTCAATATAGGAGAATACAGAGTGAAACCTATTATTTCTAACTGTTCCTGCAAACGAATGGTACAACCTAGAAGAACAAAACTTGGGCATCCACGTTTGATTGGTGTACTGATCAATACTTGAAAGAATCATGAAGATTGGATGAAAAATATATGTTGAGATTTCAGGAGACGGTAGTTTTTTGGAAGCTTAACAACACCTTTCATTGAAAGTGTTACTCGCCAGTCTCTGCTTAAGACTACATCAAGAGGAAACAAACCTAGAGATAGAACGTAGAACTACTTTATTGTGTCAAGTTTCAAGAAGCTAGCACAAACCATGTTTGATTTAGAGTTCGAACTGCATCTGTCAATATAGGAGAAAACTGAGTGAAAACTAAAAATTCAAGCTGTTACTGCAAACGAATGCTTCAAGCTAGGAGAACGAAACTTGAACATCCACGTTTTATTGGTGTACTGCTGATTACATGAAATCATCATGAAGTTCGGAAAAAAAATTTGTTGAGATTTCAGGAGACTGTAGTATTTTGGCAGCCTAACAACGCCTTTCAATGAATGTGTCTTTCGTCAGTCTCTGCTTAGGTCTTCATCCAGAGGAAACAAAATATAAAAATAGAATGTAGAACTACTTTACTGTTTCAAGTTTCAAGAAGCTAGCACAAACCGTGTTTGATTTAGACTTCGAACTACATTTGTCAATATAGGAGAAAACAGAGTGAAACCTAAAAATTCAAACTGTTACTCCAAAAGAATGCTTCAATCTAGGAGAACTAAACTTTGGCATCCAAGTGGGATTGTCGTACTGATCATTACTTGAAATTATCTTGAAGATTGGATGAAAAAATTATATGTTGAGATTTCAGGAGACTCTAGTGTGTTGGAAGTTTGGCAACCCATTTCAGTATAAGTGTTATTCGCCAGTCCCAGCTTTAGGATACAAGAGGAAACAAACCTTAGAGATAGAACGTAGAACTACTTTATTGTGTCAAGTTTCAAGAAGCTAGCACAAACCGTGTTTGATTTAGAGTTCTAACTGCATCTGTCAATATAGGAGAAAACAGAGTGAAACCTATAATTTCTAACTGTTCCTGCAAACGAATGCTACAACCTAGAAGAACAAAACTTGGGCATCCACGTTTGATTGGTGTACTGATCAATACTTGAAAGAATCATGAAGATTGGATGAAAAAATATATGTAGAGATTTCAGGAGACGGTAGTTTTTTGGAAGCTTAACAACGCCTTTCATTGAATGTGTTATTCGCCAGTCTCTGCTTAAGGCTACATCAAGAGGAAACAAACCTTAGAGATAGAACGTAGAACTACTTTATTGTGTCAAGTTTCAAGAAGCTAGCACAAACCATGTTTGATTTAGAGTTCGAACTGCATCTGTCAATATTGGAGAAAACAGAGTGAAAACTAAAAATTCAAACTGTTACTGCAAACGAATGCTTCAACCTAGGAGAACGAAACTTGAACATCCACGTTTTATTGGTGTACTGCTCATTACTTGAAATTATCATGAAGGTCGGAAAAAAAATATGTTGAGATTTCAGGATACTGTAGTATTTTGGCAGCCTGACAACGCCTTTCATTGAATGTGTCTTTCGTCAGTCTCTGCTTAGGTGTACATTCAGAGGAACCAAAAAATAAAAATAGAATGTAGAACTACTTTACTGTTTCAAGTTTCAAGAAGCCAGCACAAGCCGTGTTTGATTTAGAGTTCGAACTACATTTGTCAATATAGGAGAAAACAGAGTGAAACCTAAAAATTCAATCTGTTACTCCAAAAGAATGCTTCAATCTAGGAGATCTAAACTTTGGCATCCAAGTGTGATTGGTGTACTGATCATTACTTGAAAGTATCATGAAGATTGGATGAAAAAATATATGTTGGGATTTCAGGAGACTCTAGTGTTTTGGAAGTTTGGCAACCCCTTTAAGTATAAGTGTTATTCGCCAGTCCCAGCTTTAGGATACAAGAGGAAACAAACCTTAGAGATAGAACGTAGAACTACTTTATTGTGTCAAGTTTCAAGAAGCTAGCACAAACCGTGTTTGATTTAGAGTTCTAACTGCATCTGTCAATATAGAAGAAAACAGAGTGAAACCTATTATTTCTAACTGTTCCTGCAAACGAATGGTACAACCTAGAAGAACAAAACTTGGGCATCCACGTTTGATTGGTGTACTGATCAATACTTGAAAGAATCATGAAGATTGGATGAAAAAATATATGTTGAGATTTCAGGAGACGGTAGTTTTTGGAAGCTTAACAACGCCTTTCATTGAAAGTGTTACTCGCCAGTCTCTGCTTAAGGCTACATCAAGAGGAAACAAACCTAGAGATAGAACGTAGAACTACTTTATTGTGTCAAGTTTCAAGAAGCTAGCACAAACCATGTTTGATTTAGAGTTCGAACTGCATCTGTCAATATAGGAGAAAACAGAGTGAAAACTAAAAATTCAAACTGTTACTGCAAACGAATGCTTCAAGCTAGGAGAACGAAACTTGAACATCCACGTTTTATTGGTGTACTGCTCATTACTTGAAATGATCATGAAGGTCGGAAAAAAAATATGTTGAGATTTCAGGAGACTGTAGTATTTTGGCAGCCTAACAACGCCTTTCATTGAATGTGTCTTTCGCCAGTCTCTTCTTAGGTCTACATCCAGAGGAAACAAAAAATAAAAATAGAATGTAGAACTACTTTACTGTTTCAAGTTTCAAGAAGCTAGCACAAACCGTGTTTGATTTAGAGTTCGAACTATATTTGTCAATATAGGAGAAAACAGAGTGAAACCTAAAAATTCAAACTGTTACTCCAAAAGAATGCTTCAATCTAGGAGAACTAAACTTTGGCATCCAAGTGGGATTGGTGTACTGATCATTACTTGAAAGTATCATGAAGATTGGATGAAAAAATATATGTTGAGATTTCAGGAGACTCTAGTGTGTTGGAAGTTTGGCAACCCATTTCAGTATAAGTGTTATTCGCCAGTCCCAGCTTTAGGATACAAGAGGAAACAAACCTTAGAGATAGAACGTAGAACTACTTTATTGTGTCAAGTTTCAAGAAGCTAGCACAAACCGTGTTTGATTTAGAGTTCTAACTGCATCTGTCAATATAGGAGAAAACAGAGTGAAACCTATAATTTCTAACTGTTCCTGCAAACGAATGGTACAACCTAGAAGAACAAAACTTGGGCATCCACGTTTGATTGGTGTACTGATCAATACTTGAAAGAATCATGAAGATTGGATGAAAAAATATATGTTGAGATTTCAGGAGACGGTAGTTTTTTGGTAGCTTAACAACGCCTTTCATTGAAAGTGTTATTCGCCAGTCTCTGCTTAAGGCTACATCAAGAGGAATCAAACCTTAGAGATAGAACGTAGAACTACTTTATTGTGTCAAGTTTCATGAAGCTAGCACAAACCATGTTTGATTTAGAGTTCGAACTGCATCTGTCAATATAGGAGAAAACAGAGTGAAAACTAAAAATTCAAATTGTTACTGCAAACGAATGCTTCAAGCTAGGAGAACGAAACTTGAACATCCACGTTTTTTTGGTGTACTCCTGATTACATGAAATTATCATGAAGGTCGGAAAAAAATATGTTGAGATTTCAGGAGACTGTAGTATTTTGGCAGCCTAACAACGCCTTTCATTGAATGTGTCTTTCGTCAGTCTCTGCTTAGGTCTACATCCAGAGGAAACAAAAAATAAAAATAGAATGTAGAACTACTTTACTGTTTCAAGTTTCAAGAAGCTAGCACAAACCGTGTTTGATTTAGAGTTCGAACTACATTTGTCAATATAGGAGAAAACAGAGTGAAACCTAAAAATTCAAACTGTTACTCCAAAGAATGCTTCAATCTAGGAGAACAAAACTTTGGCATCCAAGTGGGATTGGTGTACTGATCATTACTTGAAAGTATCATGAAGATTGGATGAAAAAATATATGTTGGAATTTCAGGAGACTCTAGTGTGTTGGAAGTTTGGCAACCCCTTTCAGTATAAGTGTTATTCGCCAGTCCCAGCTTTAGGATACAAGAGGAAACAAACCTTAGAGATAGAACGTAGAACTACTTTATTGTGTCAAGTTTCAAGAAAGTAGCACAAACCGTGTTTGATTTAGAGTTCTAACTGCATCTGTCAATATAGGAGAAAAACAGAGTGAAACCTATAATTTCTAACTGTTCCTGCAACGAATGCTACAAAATAGAGGAACAAAACTTGGGAATCCACGTTTGATTGGTGTACTGATCAATACTTGAAAGAATCATGAAGATTGGATGAAAAAATATATGTAGAGATTTCACGAGACGGTAGTTTTTTGGAAGCTTAACAACGCCTTTCATTAAAAGTGTTATTCGCCAGTCTCTGCTTAAGGCTACATCAAGAGGAAACAAACCTTAGAGATAGAACGTAGAACTACTTTATTGTGTGAAGTTTCAAGAAGCTAGCACAAACCATGTTTGATTTAGAGTTCGAGCTGCATCTGTCAATATAGGAGATAACAGAGTGAAAACTAAAAATTCAAACTGTTACTGCAAACGAATGCTTCAACCTAGGAGAACGAAACTTGAACATCCACGTTTTATTGGTGTACTGCTCATTACTTGAAATTATCATGAAGGTCGGAAAAAAAATATGTTGAGATTTCAGGATACTGTAGTATTTTGGCAGCCTAACAACGCCTTTCATTGAATGTGTCTTTCGTCAGTCTCTGCTTAGGTCTACATTCAGAGGAAACAAAAAATAAAAATAGAATGTAGAACTACTTTACTGTTTCAAGTTTCAAGAAGCTAGCACAAGCCGTGTTTGATTTAGAGTTCGAACTACATTTGTCAATATAGGAGAAAACAGAGTGAAACCTAAAAATTCAATCTGTTACTCCAAAAGAATGCTTCAATCTAGGAGATCTAAACTTTGGCATCCAAGTGTGATTGGTGTACTGATCATTACTTGAAAGTATCATGAAGATTGGATGAAAAAATATATGTTGAGATTTCAGGAGACTCTAATGTTTTGGAAGTTTGGCAACCCCTTTAAGTATAAGTGTTATTCGCCAGTCCCAGCTTTAGGATACAAGAGGAAACAAACGTTAGAGATAGAACGTAGAACTACTTTATTGTGTCAAGTTTCAAGAAGCTAGCACAAACCGTGTTTGATTTAGAGTTCTAACTGCATCTGTCAATATAGGAGAAAACAGAGTGAAACCTATTATTTCTAACTGTTCCTGCAAACGAATGGTACAACCTAGAAGAACAAAACTTGGGCATCCACGTTTGATTGGTGTACTGATCAATACTTGAAAGAATCATGAAGATTGGATGAAAAAATATATGTTGAGATTTCAGGAGACGGTAGTTTTTTGGAAGCTTAACAACGCCTTTCATTGAAAGTGTAACTCGCCAGTCTCTGCTTAAGGCTACATCAAGAGGAAACAAACCTAGAGATAGGACGTAGAACTACTTTATTGTGTCAAGTTTCAAGAAGCTAGCACAAACCATGTTTGATTTAGAGTTCGAACTGCATCTGTCAATATAGGAGAAAACAGAGTGAAAACTAAAAATTTAAACTGTTACTGCAAACGAATGCTTCAAGCTAGGAGAACGAAACTTGAACATCCACGTTTTATTGTGTACTGCTGATTTCATGAAATCATCATGAAGGTCGGAAAAAAAAATATGTTGAGATTTCAGGAGACTGTAGTATTTTGGCAGCCTAACAACGCCTTTCAATGAATGTGTCTTTCGTCAGTCTCTGCTTAGGTCTACATCCAGAGGAAACAAAAAATAAAAATAGAATGTAGAACTACTTTACTGTTTCAAGTTTCAAGAAGCTAGCACAAACCGTGTTTGATTTAGAGTTCGAACTATATTTGTCAATATAGGAGAAAACAGAGTGAAACCTAAAAATTCAAACTGTTACTCCAAAAGAATGCTTCAATCTAGGAGAACTAAACTTTGGCATCCAAGTGGGATTGGTGTACTGATCATTACTTGAAAGTATCATGAAGATTGGATGAAAAAATATATGTTGAGATTTCAGGAGACTCTAGTGTGTTGGAAGTTTGGCAACCCATTTCAGTATAAGTGTTATTCGCCAGTCCCAGCTTTAGGATACAAGAGGAAACAAACCTTAGAGATAGAACGTAGAACTACTTTATTGTGTCAAGTTTCAAGAAGCTAGCACAAACCGTGTTTGATTTAGAGTTCTAACTGCATCTGTCAATATAGGAGAAAACAGAGTGAAACCTATAATTTCTAACTGTTCCTGCAAACGAATGGTACAACCTAGAAGAACAAAACTTGGGCATCCACGTTTGATTGGTGTACTGATCAATACTTGAAAGAATCATGAAGATTGGATGAAAAAATATATGTTGAGATTTCAGGAGACGGTAGTTTTTTGGTAGCTTAACAACGCCTTTCATTGAAAGTGTTATTCGCCAGTCTCTGCTTAAGGCTACATCAAGAGGAAACAAACCTTAGAAATAGAACGTAGAACTACTTTATTGTGTCAAGTTTCATGAAGCTAGCACAAACCATGTTTGATTTAGAGTTCGAACTGCATCTGTCAATATAGGAGAAAACAGAGTGAAAACTAAAAATTCAAATTGTTACTGCAAACGAATGCTTCAAGCTAGGAGAACGAAACTTGAACATCCACGTTTTTTTGGTGTACTCCTGATTACATGAAATTATCATGAAGGTCGGAAAAAAAAATATGTTGAGATTTCAGGAGACTGTAGTATTTTGGCAGCCTAACAACGCCTTTCATTGAATGTGTCTTTCGTCAGTCTCTGCTTAGGTCTACATCCAGAGGAAACAAAAAATAAAAATAGAATGTAGAACTACTTTACTGTTTCAAGTTTCAAGAAGCTAGCACAAACCGTGTTTGATTAGAGTTCGAACTACATTTGTCAATATAGGAGAAAACAGAGTGAAACCTAAAAATTCAAACTGTTACTCCAAAGAATGCTTCAATCTAGGAGAACAAAACTTTGGCATCCAAGTGGGATTGGTGTACTGATCATTACTTGAAAGTATCATGAAGATTGGATGAAAAAATATATGTTGAGATTTCAGGAGACTCTAGTGTGTTGGAAGTTTGGCAACCCATTTCAGTATAAGTGTTATTCGCCAGTCCGAGCTTTAGGATACAAGAGGAAACAAACCTTAGAGATAGAACGTAGAACTACTTTATTGTGTCAAGTTTCAAGAAGCTAGCACAAACCGTGTTTGATTTAGAGTTCTAACTGCATCTGTCAATATAGGAGAAAACAGAGTGAAACCTATAATTTCTAACTGTTCCTGCAACGAATGCTACAAAATAGAGGAACAAAACTTGGGAATCCACGTTTGATTGGTGTACTGATCAATACTTGAAAGAATCATGAAGATTGGATGAAAAAATATATGTAGAGATTTCAGGAGACGGTTGTTTTTTGGAAGCTTAACAACGCCTTTCATTGAAAGTGTTATTCGCCAGTCTCTGCTTAAGGCTACATCAAGAGGAAGCAAACCTTAGAAGATAGAACGTAGAACTACTTTATTGTGTCAAGTTTCAAGAAGCTACCACAAACCATGTTTGATTTAGAGTTCGAACTGCATCTGTCAATATTGGAGAAAACAGAGTGAAAACTAAAAATTCAAACTGTTACTGCAAACGAATGCTTCAACCTAGGAGAACGAAACTTGAACATCCACGTTTTATTGGTGTACTGCTCATTACTTGAAATTATCATGAAGGTCGGAAAAAAATATGTTGAGATTTCAGGATACTGTAGTATTTTTGCAGCCTAACAACGCCTTTCATTGAATGTGTCTTTCATCAGTCTCTGGTTAGGTCTACATTCAGAAGAAACAAAAAATAAAAATAGAATGTAGAACTACTTTACTGTTTCAAGTTTCAAGAAGCTAGCACAAGCCGTGTTTGATTTAGAGTTCGAACTACATTTGTCAATATAGGAGAAAACAGAGTGAAACCTAAAAATTCAATCTGTTACTCCAAAAGAATGCTTCAATCTAGGAGATCTAAACTTTGGCATCCAAGTGTGATTGGTGTACTGATCATTACTTGAAAGTATCATGAAGATTGGATGAAAAAATATATGTTGAGATTTCAGGAGACTCTAATGTTTTGGAAGTTTGGCAACCCCTTTAAGTATAAGTGTTATTCGCCAGTCCCAGCTTTAGGATACAAGAGGAAACAAACTTTAGAGATAGAACGTAGAACTACTTTATTGTGTCAAGTTTCTAGAAGCTAGCACAAACCGTGTTTGATTTAGAGTTCTAACTGCATCTGTCAATATAGGAGAATACAGAGTGAAACCTATTATTTCTAACTGTTCCTGCAAACGAATGGTACAACCTAGAAGAACAAAACTTGGGCATCCACGTTTGATTGGTGTACTGATCAATACTTGAAAGAATCATGAAGATTGGATGAAAAAATATATGTTGAGATTTCAGGAGACGGTAGTTTTTTGGAAGCTTAACAACGCCTTTCATTGAAAGTGTTACTCGCCAGTCTCTGCTTAAGGCTACATCAAGAGGAAACAAACCTAGAGATAGAACGTAGAACTACTTTATTGTGTCAAGTTTCAAGAAGCTAGCACAAACCATGTTTGATTTAGAGTTCGAACTGCATCTGTCAATATAGGAGAAAACAGAGTGAAAACTAAAAATTCAAACTGTTACTGCAAACGAATGCTTCAAGCTAGGAGAACGAAACTTGAACATCCACGTTTTATTTGTGTACTGCTCATTACTTGAAATGATCATGAAGGTCGGAAAAAAAAATATGTTGAGATTTCAGGAGACTGTAGTATTTTGGCAGCCTAACAACGCCTTTCATTGAATGTGTCTTTCGCCAGTCTCTTCTTAGGTCTACATCCAGAGGAAACAAAAAATAAAAATAGAATGTAGAACTACTTTACTGTTTCAAGTTTCAAGAAGCTAGCACAAACCGTGTTTGATTTAGAGTTCGAACTACATTTGTCAATATAGGAGAAAACAGAGTGAAACCTAAAAATTCAAACTGTTACTCCAAAAGAATGCTTCAATCTAGGAGAACTAAACTTTGGCATCCAAGTGGGATTGGTGTACTGATCATTACTTGAAAGTATCATGAAGATTGGATGAAAAAATATATGTTGAGATTTCAGGAGACTCTAGTGTGTTGGAAGTTTGGCAACCCATTTCAGTATAAGTGTTATTCGCCAGTCCCAGCTTTAGGATACAAGAGGAAACAAACCTTAGAGATAGAACGTAGAACTACTTTATTGTGTCAAGTTTCAAGAAGCTAGCACAAACCGTGTTTGATTTAGAGTTCTAACTGCATCTGTCAATATAGGAGAAAACAGAGTGAAACCTATAATTTCTAACTGTTCCTGCAAACGAATGGTACAACCTAGAAGAACAAAACTTGGGCATCCACGTTTGATTGGTGTACTGATCAATACTTGAAAGAATCATGAAGATTGGATGAAAAAATATATGTTGAGATTTCAGGAGACGGTAGTTTTTTGGTAGCTTAACAACGCCTTTCATTGAAAGTGTTATTCGCCAGTCTCTGCTTAAGGCTACATCAAGAGGAAACAAACCTTAGAGATAGAACGTAGAACTACTTTATTGTGTCAAGTTTCATGAAGCTAGCACAAACCATGTTTGATTTAGAGTTCGAAATGCATCTGTCAATATAGGAGAAAACAGAGTGAAAACTAAAAATTCAAATTGTTACTGCAAACGAATGCTTCAAGCTAGGAGAACGAAACTTGAACATCCACGTTTTTTTGGTGTACTCCTGATTACATGAAATTATCATGAAGGTCGGAAAAAAAAATATGTTGAGATTTCAGGAGACTGTAGTATTTTGGCAGCCTAACAACGCCTTTCATTGAATGTGTCTTTCGTCAGTCTCTGCTTAGGTCTACATCCAGAGGAAACAAAAAATAAAAATAGAATGTAGAACTACTTTACTGTTTCAAGTTTCAAGAAGCTAGCTCAAACCGTGTTTGATTTAGAGTTCGAACTACATTTGTCAATATAGGAGAAAACAGAGTGAAACCTAAAAATTCAAACTGTTACTCCAAAGAATGCTTCAATCTAGGAGAACAAAACTTTGGCATCCAAGTGGGATTGGTGTACTGATCATTACTTGAAAGTATCATGAAGATTGGATGAAAAAATATATGTTGGAATTTCAGGAGACTCTAGTGTGTTGGAAGTTTGGCAACCCCTTTCAGTATAAGTGTTATTCGCCAGTCCCAGCTTTAGGATACAAGAGGAAACAAACCTTAGAGATAGAACGTAGAACTACTTTATTGTGTCAAGTTTCAAGAAACTAGCACAAACCGTGTTTGATTTAGAGTTCTAACTGCATCTGTCAATATAGGAGAAAACAGAGTGAAACCTATAATTTCTAACTGTTCCTGCAACGAATGCTACAAAATAGAGGAACAAAACTTGGGAATCCACGTTTGATTGGTGTACTGATCAATACTTGAAAGAATCATGAAGATTGGATGAAAAAATATATGTAGAGATTTCAGGAGACGGTAGTTTTTTGGAAGCTTAACAACGCCTTTCATTGAAAGTGTTATTCGCCAGTCTCTGCTTAAGGCTACATCAAGAGGAAACAAACCGTAGAGATAGAACGTAGAACTACTTTATTGTGTGAAGTTTCAAGAAGCTAGCACAAACCATGTTTGATTTAGAGTTCGAGCTGCATCTGTCAATATAGGAGATAACAGAGTGAAAACTAAAAATTCAAACTGTTACTGCAAACGAATGCTTCAACCTAGGAGAACGAAACTTGAACATCCACGTTTTATTGGTGTACTGCTCATTACTTGAAATTATCATGAAGGTCGGAAAAAAAATATGTTGAGATTTCAGGATACTGTAGTATTTTGGCAGCCTAACAACGCCTTTCATTGAATGTGTCTTTCGTCAGTCTCTGCTTAGGTCTACATTCAGAGGAAACAAAAAATAAAAATAGAATGTAGAACTACTTTACTGTTTCAAGTTTCAAGAAGCTAGCACAAGCCGTGTTTGATTTAGAGTTCGAACTACATTTGTCAATATAGGAGAAAACAGAGTGAAACCTAAAAATTCAATCTGTTACTCCAAAAGAATGCTTCAATCTAGGAGATCTAAACTTTGGCATCCAAGTGTGATTGGTGTACTGATCATTTCTTGAAAGTATCATGAAGATTGGATGAAAAAATATATGTTGAGATTTCAGGAGACTCTAATGTTTTGGAAGTTTGGCAACCCCTTTAAGTATAAGTGTTATTCGCCAGTCCCAGCTTTAGGATACAAGAGGAAACAAACGTTAGAGATAGAACGTAGAACTACTTTATTGTGTCAAGTTTCAAGAAGCTAGCACAAACCGTGTTTGATTTAGAGTTCTAACTGCATCTGTCAATATAGGAGAAAACAGAGTGAAACCTATTATTTCTAACTGTTCCTGCAAACGAATGGTACAACCTAGAAGAACAAAACTTGGGCATCCACGTTTGATTGGTGTACTGATCAATACTTGAAAGAATCATGAAGATTGGATGAAAAAATATATGTTGAGATTTCAGGAGACGGTAGTTTTTTGGAAGCTTAACAACGCCTTTCATTGAAAGTGTAACTCGCCAGTCTCTGCTTAAGGCTACATCAAGAGGAAACAAACCTAGAGATAGGACGTAGAACTACTTTATTGTGTCAAGTTTCAAGAAGCTAGCACAAACCATGTTTGATTTAGAGTTCGAACTGCATCTGTCAATATAGGAGAAAACAGAGTGAAAACTAAAAATTCAAACTGTTACTGCAAACGAATGCTTCAAGCTAGGAGAACGAAACTTGAACATCCACGTTTTATTGGTGTACTGCTCATTACTTGAAATGATCATGAAGGTCGGAAAAAAAAATATGTTGAGATTTCAGGAGACTGTAGTATTTTGGCAGCCTAACAACGCCTTTCAATGAATGTGTCTTTCGTCAGTCTCTGCTTAGGTCTACATCCAGAGGAAACAAAAAATAAAAATAGAATGTAGAACTACTTTACTGTTTCAAGTTTCAAGAAGCTAGCACAAACCGTGTTTGATTTAGAGTTCGAACTATATTTGTCAATATAGGAGAAAACAGAGTGAAACCTAAAAATTCAAACTGTTACTCCAAAAGAATGCTTCAATCTAGGAGAACTAAACTTTGGCATCCAAGTGGGATTGGTGTACTGATCATTACTTGAAAGTATCATGAAGATTGGATGAAAAAATATATGTTGAGATTTCAGGAGACTCTAGTGTGTTGGAAGTTTGGCAACCCATTTCAGTATAAGTGTTATTCGCCAGTCCGAGCTTTAGGATACAAGAGGAAACAAACCTTAGAGATAGAACGTAGAACTACTTTATTGTGTCAAGTTTCAAGAAGCTAGCACAAACCGTGTTTGATTTAGAGTTCTAACTGCATCTGTCAATATAGGAGAAAACAGAGTGAAACCTATAATTTCTAACTGTTCCTGCAACGAATGCTACAAAATAGAGGAACAAAACTTGGGAATCCACGTTTGATTGGTGTACTGATCAATACTTGAAAGAATCATGAAGATTGGATGAAAAAATATATGTAGAGATTTCAGGAGACGGTTGTTTTTTGGAAGCTTAACAACGCCTTTCATTGAAAGTGTTATTCGCCAGTCTCTGCTTAAGGCTACATCAAGAGGAAACAAACCTTAGAGATAGAACGTAGAACTACTTTATTGTGTCAAGTTTCAAGAAGCTACCACAAACCATGTTTGATTTAGAGTTCGAACTGCATCTGTCAATATTGGAGAAAACAGAGTGAAAACTAAAAATTCAAACTGTTACTGCAAACGAATGCTTCAACCTAGGAGAACGAAACTTGAACATCCACGTTTTATTGGTGTACTGCTCATTACTTGAAATTATCATGAAGGTCGGAAAAAAAATATGTTGAGATTTCAGGATACTGTAGTATTTTTGCAGCCTAACAACGCCTTTCATTGAATGTGTCTTTCATCAGTCTCTGGTTAGGTCTACATTCAGAAGAAACAAAAAATAAAAATAGAATGTAGAACTACTTTACTGTTTCAAGTTTCAAGAAGCTAGCACAAGCCGTGTTTGATTTAGAGTTCGAACTACATTTGTCAATATAGGAGAAAACAGAGTGAAACCTAAAAATTCAATCTGTTACTCCAAAAGAATGCTTCAATCTAGGAGATCTAAACTTTGGCATCCAAGTGTGATTGGTGTACTGATCATTACTTGAAAGTATCATGAAGATTGGATGAAAAAATATATGTTGAGATTTCAGGAGACTCTAATGTTTTGGAAGTTTGGCAACCCCTTTAAGTATAAGTGTTATTCGCCAGTCCCAGCTTTAGGATACAAGAGGAAACAAACCTAAGAGATAGAACGTAGAACTACTTTATTGTGTCAAGTTTCTAGAAGCTAGCACAAACCGTGTTTGATTTAGAGTTCTAACTGCATCTGTCAATATAGGAGAATACAGAGTGAAACCTATTATTTCTAACTGTTCCTGCAAACGAATGGTACAACCTAGAAGAACAAAACTTGGGCATCCACGTTTGATTGGTGTACTGATCAATACTTGAAAGAATCATGAAGATTGGATGAAAAAATATATGTTGAGATTTCAGGAGACGGTAGTTTTTTGGAAGCTTAACAACGCCTTTCATTGAAAGTGTTACTCGCCAGTCTCTGCTTAAGGCTACATCAAGAGGAAACAAACCTAGAGATAGAACGTAGAACTACTTTATTGTGTCAAGTTTCAAGAAGCTAGCACAAACCATGTTTGATTTAGAGTTCGAACTGCATCTGTCAATATAGGAGAAAACAGAGTGAAAACTAAAAATTCAAACTGTTACTGCAAACGAATGCTTCAAGCTAGGAGAACGAAACTTGAACATCCACGTTTTATTGGTGTACTGCTGATTACATGAAATCATCATGAAGGTCGGAAAAAAAAATATGTTGAGATTTCAGGAGACTGTAGTATTTTGGCAGCCTAACAACGCCTTTCATTGAATGTGTCTTTCGTCAGTCTCTGCTTAGGTCTACATCCAGAGGAAACAAAAAATAAAAATAGAATGTAGAACTACTTTACTGTTTCAAGTTTCAAGAAGCTAGCACAAACCGTGTTTGATTTAGAGTCAGAACTATATTTGTCAATATAGGAGAAAACAGAGTGAAACCTAAAAATTCAAACTGTTACTCCAAAAGAATGCTTCAATCTAGGAGAACTAAACTTTGGCATCCAAGTGGGATTGGTGTACTGATCATTACTTGAAAGTATCATGAAGATTGGATGAAAAAATATATGTTGGGATTTCAGGAGACTCTAGTGTGTTGGAAGTTTGGCAACCCCTTTCAGTATAAGTGTTATTCGCCAGTCCCAGCTTTAGGATACAAGAGGAAACAAACCTTAGAGATAGAACGTAGAACTACTTTATTGTGTCAAGTTTCAAGAAACTAGCACAAACCGTGTTTGATTTAGAGTTCTAACTGCATCTGTCAATATAGGAGAAAACAGAGTGAAACCTATAATTTCTAACTGTTGCTGCAAACGAATGCTACAACCTAGAAGAACAAAACTTGGGCATCCACGTTTGATTGGTGTACTGATAAATACTTGAAAGAATCATGAAGATTGGATGAAAAAATATATGTTGAGATTTCAGGAGACGGTAGTTTTTTGGAAGCTTAACAACACCTTTCATTGAAAGTGTTATTCTCCAGTCTCTGCTTAAGGCTACATCAAGATTAAACAAACCTTAAAGATAGAACGTAGAACTACTTTATTGTGTCAAGTTTCAAGAAGCTAGCACAAACCATGTTTGATTTAGAGTTCGAACTGCATCTGTCAATATATGAGAAAACAGAGTGAAAACTAAAAATTCAAACTGTTACTGCAAACGAATGCTTCAATCTAGGAGAACGAAACTTGAACATCCACGTTTTATTGGTGTACTGCTCATTACTTGAAATTATCATGAAGGTCGGAAAAAAAATATGTTGAGATTTCAGGAGACTGTAGTATTTTGGCAGCCTAACAACGCCTTTCATTGAATGTGTCTTTCGTCAGTCTCTGCTTAGGTCTACATCCAGAGGAAACAAAAAATAAAAATAGAATGTAGAACTATTTTACTGTTTCAAGTTTCAAGAAGCTAGCACAAGCCGTGTTTGATTTAGAGTTCGAACTACATTTGTCAATATAGGAGAAAACAGAGTGAAACCTAAAAATTCAATCTGTTACTCCAAAAGAATGCTTCAATCTAGGAGAACTAAAGTTTGGCATTAAGTGGGATTAGTGTACTGATCATTACTTGAAAGTATCATGAAGATTGGATGAAAAAATATATGTTGAGATTTCAGGAGACTCTAGTGTATTGGAAATTTGGCAACCCCTTTCAGTATAAGTGTTATTCGCCAGTCCCAGCTTTAGGATACAAGAGGAAACAAACCTTAGAGATAGAACGTAGAACTACTTTATTGTGTCAAGTTTCAAGAAGCTAGCACAAACCGTGTTTGATTTAGAGTTCTAACTGCATCTGTCAATATAGGAGAAAACAGAGTGAAACCTATTATTTCTAACTGTTCCTGCAAACGAATGGTAAGACCTAGAAGAACAAAACTTGGGGATCCACGTTTGATTGGTGTACTGATTAATACTTGAAAGAATCATGAAGATTGGATGAAAAAATATATGTTGAGATTTCAGGAGACGGTAGTTTTTTTGGAAGCTTAACAACGCCTTTCATTGAAAGTGTTACTCGCCAGTCTCTGCTTAAGGCTACATCAAGAGGAAACAAACCAAGAGATAGAACGTAGAACTACTTTATTGTGTCAAGTTTCAAGAAGCTAGCACAAACCATGTTTGATTTAGAGTTCGAACTGCATCTGTCAATATTGGAGAAAACAGAGTGAAAACTAAAAATTCAAACTGTTATTGCAAACGAATGCTTCAACCTAGGAGAACGAAACTTGAACATCCACGTTTTATTGGTGTACTGCTCATTACTTGAAATTATCATGAAGGTCGGAAAAAAAATATGTTGAGATTTCAGGATACTGTAGTATTTTGGCAGCCTGACAACGCCTTTCATTGAATGTGTCTTTCGTCAGTCTCTGCTTAGGTCTACATTCAGAGGAAACAAAAAATAAAAGTAGAATGTAGAACTACTTTACTGTTTCAAGTTTCAAGAAGCTAGCACAAGCCGTGTTTGATTTAGAGTTCGAACTACATTTGTCAATATAGGAGAAAACAGAGTGAAACCTAAAAATTCAATCTGTTACTCCAAAAGAATGCTTCAATCTAGGAGATCTAAACTTTGGCATCCAAGTGTGATTGGTGTACTGATCATTACTTGAAAGTATCATGAAGATTGGATGAAAAAATATATGTTGAGATTTCAGGAGACTCTAATGTTTTGGAAGTTTGGCAACCCCTTTAAGTATAAGTGTTATTCGCCAGTCCCAGCTTTAGGATACAAGAGGAAACAAACCTAAGAGATAGAACGTAGAACTACTTTATTGTGTCAAGTTTCTAGAAGCTAGCACAAACCGTGTTTGATTTAGAGTTCTAACTGCATCTGTCAATATAGGAGAATACAGAGTGAAACCTATTATTTCTAACTGTTCCTGCAAACGAATGGTACAACCTAGAAGAACAAAACTTGGGCATCCACGTTTGATTGGTGTACTGATCAATACTTGAAAGAATCATGAAGATTGGATGAAAAAATATATGTTGAGATTTCAGGAGACGGTAGTTTTTTGGAAGCTTAACAACGCCTTTCATTGAAAGTGTTACTCGCCAGTCTCTGCTTAAGGCTACATCAAGAGGAAACAAACCTAGAGATAGAACGTAGAACTACTTTATTGTGTCAAGTTTCAAGAAGCTAGCACAAACCATGTTTGATTTAGAGTTCGAACTGCATCTGTCAATATAGGAGAAAACAGAGTGAAAACTAAAAATTCAAACTGTTACTGCAAACGAATGCTTCAAGCTAGGAGAACGAAACTTGAACATCCACGTTTTATTGGTGTACTGCTGATTACATGAAATCATCATGAAGGTCGGAAAAAAAAATATGTTGAGATTTCAGGAGACTGTAGTATTTTGGCAGCCTAACAACGCCTTTCATTGAATGTGTCTTTCGTCAGTCTCTGCTTAGGTCTACATCCAGAGGAAACAAAAAATAAAAATAGAATGTAGAACTACTTTACTGTTTCAAGTTTCAAGAAGCTAGCACAAACCGTGTTTGATTTAGAGTCAGAACTATATTTGTCAATATAGGAGAAAACAGAGTGAAACCTAAAAATTCAAACTGTTACTCCAAAAGAATGCTTCAATCTAGGAGAACTAAACTTTGGCATCCAAGTGGGATTGGTGTACTGATCATTACTTGAAAGTATCATGAAGATTGGATGAAAAAATATATGTTGGGATTTCAGGAGACTCTAGTGTGTTGGAAGTTTGGCAACCCCTTTCAGTATAAGTGTTATTCGCCAGTCCCAGCTTTAGGATACAAGAGGAAACAAACCTTAGAGATAGAACGTAGAACTACTTTATTGTGTCAAGTTTCAAGAAACTAGCACAAACCGTGTTTGATTTAGAGTTCTAACTGCATCTGTCAATATAGGAGAAAACAGAGTGAAACCTATAATTTCTAACTGTTGCTGCAAACGAATGCTACAACCTAGAAGAACAAAACTTGGGCATCCACGTTTGATTGGTGTACTGATAAATACTTGAAAGAATCATGAAGATTGGATGAAAAAATATATGTTGAGATTTCAGGAGACGGTAGTTTTTTGGAAGCTTAACAACACCTTTCATTGAAAGTGTTATTCTCCAGTCTCTGCTTAAGGCTACATCAAGATTAAACAAACCTTAAAGATAGAACGTAGAACTACTTTATTGTGTCAAGTTTC
Source organism: Callospermophilus lateralis (assembly GCF_048772815.1). NCBI lineage: Eukaryota > Metazoa > Chordata > Mammalia > Rodentia > Sciuridae > Callospermophilus > Callospermophilus lateralis. The sequence continues at coordinate 12,229 of NW_027517556.1, read as the reverse complement.
AAGAAGCTAGCACAAACCATGTTTGATTTAGAGTTCGAACTGCATCTGTCAATATATGAGAAAACAGAGTGAAAACTAAAAATTCAAACTGTTACTGCAAACGAATGCTTCAATCTAGGAGAACGAAACTTGAACATCCACGTTTTATTGGTGTACTGCTCATTACTTGAAATTATCATGAAGGTCGGAAAAAAAATATGTTGAGATTTCAGGAGACTGTAGTATTTTGGCAGCCTAACAACGCCTTTCATTGAATGTGTCTTTCGTCAGTCTCTGCTTAGGTCTACATCCAGAGGAAACAAAAAATAAAAATAGAATGTAGAACTATTTTACTGTTTCAAGTTTCAAGAAGCTAGCACAAGCCGTGTTTGATTTAGAGTTCGAACTACATTTGTCAATATAGGAGAAAACAGAGTGAAACCTAAAAATTCAATCTGTTACTCCAAAAGAATGCTTCAATCTAGGAGAACTAAAGTTTGGCATTAAGTGGGATTAGTGTACTGATCATTACTTGAAAGTATCATGAAGATTGGATGAAAAAATATATGTTGAGATTTCAGGAGACTCTAGTGTATTGGAAATTTGGCAACCCCTTTCAGTATAAGTGTTATTCGCCAGTCCCAGCTTTAGGATACAAGAGGAAACAAACCTTAGAGATAGAACGTAGAACTACTTTATTGTGTCAAGTTTCAAGAAGCTAGCACAAACCGTGTTTGATTTAGAGTTCTAACTGCATCTGTCAATATAGGAGAAAACAGAGTGAAACCTATTATTTCTAACTGTTCCTGCAAACGAATGGTAAGACCTAGAAGAACAAAACTTGGGGATCCACGTTTGATTGGTGTACTGATTAATACTTGAAAGAATCATGAAGATTGGATGAAAAAATATATGTTGAGATTTCAGGAGACGGTAGTTTTTTTGGAAGCTTAACAACGCCTTTCATTGAAAGTGTTACTCGCCAGTCTCTGCTTAAGGCTACATCAAGAGGAAACAAACCAAGAGATAGAACGTAGAACTACTTTATTGTGTCAAGTTTCAAGAAGCTAGCACAAACCATGTTTGATTTAGAGTTCGAACTGCATCTGTCAATATTGGAGAAAACAGAGTGAAAACTAAAAATTCAAACTGTTATTGCAAACGAATGCTTCAACCTAGGAGAACGAAACTTGAACATCCACGTTTTATTGGTGTACTGCTCATTACTTGAAATTATCATGAAGGTCGGAAAAAAAATATGTTGAGATTTCAGGATACTGTAGTATTTTGGCAGCCTGACAACGCCTTTCATTGAATGTGTCTTTCGTCAGTCTCTGCTTAGGTCTACATTCAGAGGAAACAAAAAATAAAAGTAGAATGTAGAACTACTTTACTGTTTCAAGTTTCAAGAAGCTAGCACAAGCCGTGTTTGATTTAGAGTTCGAACTACATTTGTCAATATAGGAGAAAACAGAGTGAAACCTAAAAATTCAATCTGTTACTCCAAAAGAATGCTTCAATCTAGGAGATCTAAACTTTGGCATCCAAGTGTGATTGGTGTACTGATCATTACTTGAAAGTATCATGAAGATTGGATGAAAAAATATATGTTGAGATTTCAGGAGACTCTAGTGTTTTGGAAGTTTGGCAACCTTTTAAAGTATAAGTGTTATTCGCCAGTCCCAGCTTTAGGATACAAGAGGAAACAAACCTTAGAGATAGAACGTAGAACTACTTTATTGTGTCAAGTTTCAAGAAGCTAGCACAAACCGTGTTTGATTTAGAGTTCTAACTGCATCTGTCAATATAGGAGAAAACAGAGTGAAACCTATTATTTCTAACTGTTCCTGCAAACGAATGGTACAACCTAGAAGAACAAAACTTGGGCATCCACGTTTGATTGGTGTACTGATCAATACTTGAAAGAATCATGAAGATTGGATGAAAAAATATATGTTGAGATTTCAGGAGACGGTAGTTTCTTGGAAGCTTAACAACGCCTTTCATTGAAAGTGTTACTCGCCAGTCTCTGCTTAAGGCTACATCAAGAGGAAACAAACCTAGAGATAGAACGTAGAACTACTTTATTGTGTCAAGTTTCAAGAAGCTAGCACAAACCATGTTTGATTTAGAGTTCGAACTGCATCTGTCAATATAGGAGAAAACAGAGTGAAAACTAAAAATTCAAACTGTTACTGTAAACGAATGCTTCAAGCTAGGAGAACGAAACTTGAACATCCACGTTTTATTGGTGTACTGCTCATTACTTGAAATGATCATGAAGGTCGGAAAAAAAATATGTTGAGATTTCAGGATACTGTAGTATTTTGGCAGCCTAACAACGCCTTTCATTGAATGTGTCTTTCGTCAGTCTCTGCTTAGGTCTACATCCAGAGGAAACAAAAAATAAAAATAGAATGTAGAACTTCTTTACTGTTTCAAGTTTCAAGAAGCTAGCACAAACCGTGTTTGATTTAGAGTTCGAACTATATTTGTCAATATAGGAGAAAACAGAGTGAAACCTAAAAATTCAAACTGTTACTCCAAAAGAATGCTTCAATCTAGGAGAACTAAACTTTGGCATCCAAGTGTGATTGGTGTACTGATCATTACTTGAAAGTATCATGAAGATTGGATGAAAAAATATATGTTGAGATTTCAGGAGACTCTAGTGTTTTGGAAGTTTGGCAACCTTTTAAAGTATAAGTGTTATTCGCCAGTCCCAGCTTTAGGATACAAGAGGAAACAAACCTTAGAGATAGAACGTAGAACTACTTTATTGTGTCAAGTTTCAAGAAGCTAGCACAAACCGTGTTTGATTTAGAGTTCTAACTGCATCTGTCAATATAGGAGAAAACAGAGTGAAACCTATTATTTCTAACTGTTCCTGCAAACGAATGGTACAACCTAGAAGAACAAAACTTGGGCATCCACGTTTGATTGGTGTACTGATCAATACTTGAAAGAATCATGAAGATTGGATGAAAAAATATATGTTGAGATTTCAGGAGACGGTAGTTTCTTGGAAGCTTAACAACGCCTTTCATTGAAAGTGTTACTCGCCAGTCTCTGCTTAAGGCTACATCAAGAGGAAACAAACCTAGAGATAGAACGTAGAACTACTTTATTGTGTCAAGTTTCAAGAAGCTAGCACAAACCATGTTTGATTTAGAGTTCGAACTGCATCTGTCAATATAGGAGAAAACAGAGTGAAAACTAAAAATTCAAACTGTTACTGTAAACGAATGCTTCAAGCTAGGAGAACGAAACTTGAACATCCACGTTTTATTGGTGTACTGCTCATTACTTGAAATGATCATGAAGGTCGGAAAAAAAATATGTTGAGATTTCAGGATACTGTAGTATTTTGGCAGCCTAACAACGCCTTTCATTGAATGTGTCTTTCGTCAGTCTCTGCTTAGGTCTACATCCAGAGGAAACAAAAAATAAAAATAGAATGTAGAACTTCTTTACTGTTTCAAGTTTCAAGAAGCTAGCACAAACCGTGTTTGATTTAGAGTTCGAACTATATTTGTCAATATAGGAGAAAACAGAGTGAAACCTAAAAATTCAAACTGTTACTCCAAAAGAATGCTTCAATCTAGGAGAACTAAACTTTGGCATCCAAGTGGGATTGGTGTACTGATCATTACTTGAAAGTATCATGAAGATTGGATGAAAAAATATATGTTGAGATTTCACGAGACTCTAGTGTGTTGGAAGTTTGGCAAATCCTTTCAGTATAAGTGTTATTCGCCAGTCCCAGCTTTAGGATACAAGAGGAAACAAACCTTAGAGATAGAACGTAGAACTACTTTATTGTGTCAAGTTTCAAGAAGCTAGCACAAACCGTGTTTGATTTAGAGTTCTAACTGCATCTGTCAATATAGGAGAAAACAGAGTGAAACCTATAATTTCTAACTGTTGCTGCAAACGAATGCTACAACCTAGAAGAACAAAACTTGGGCATCCACGTTTGATTGGTGTACTGATAAATACTTGAAAGAATCATGAAGATTGGATGAAAAAATATATGTTGAGATTTCAGGAGACGGTAGTTTTTTGGAAGCTTAACAACACCTTTCATTGAAAGTGTTATTCGCCAGTCTCTGCTTAAGGCTACATCAAGAGGAAACAAACCTTAGAGAGAGAACGTAGAACTACTTTATTGTGTCAAGTTTCAAGAAGCTAGCACAAACCATGTTTGATTTAGAGTTCGAACTGCATCTGTCAATATTGGAGAAAACAGAGTGAAAACTAAAAATTCAAACTGTTACTGCAAACGAATGCTTCAACCTAGGAGAACGAAACTTGAACATCCACGTTTTATTGGTGTACTGCTCATTACTTGAAATTATCATGAAGGTCGGAAAAAAAATATGTTGAGATTTCAGGATACTGTAGTATTTTGGCAGCCTAACAACGCCTTTCATTGAATGTGTCTTTCGTCAGTCTCTGCTTAGGTCTACATCCAGAGGAAACAAAAAATAAAAATAGAATGTAGAACTACTTTACTGTTTCAAGATTCAAGAAGCTAGCACAAGCCGTGTTTTATTTAGAGTTCGAACTACATTTGTCAATATAGGAGAAAACAGAGTGAAACCTAAAAATTCAATCTGTTACTCCAAAAGAATGCTTCAATCTAGGAGAACTAAACTTTGGCATCCAAGTGGGATTGGTGTACTGATCATTACTTGAAAGTATCATGAAGATTGGATGAAAAAATATATGTTGAGATTTCAGGAGACTCTAGTGTGTTGGAAGTTTGGCAACCCCTTTCAGTATAAGTGTTATTCGCCAGTCCCAGCTTTAGGATACAAGAGGAAACAAACCTTAGAGATAGAACGTAGAACTACATTATTGTGTCAAGATTCAAGAAGCTAGCACAAACCGTGTTTGATTTAGAGTCTAACTGCATCTGTCAATATAGGAGAAAACAGAGTGAAACCTATAATTTCTAACTGTTCCTGCAAACGAATGCTACAACCTAGAAGAACAAAAGTTGGGCATCGACGTTTGATTGGTGTACTGATCAATACTTGAAAGAATCATGAAGATTGGATGAAAAAATATATGTTGAGATTTCAGGAGACGGTAGTTTTTCGGAAGCTTAGACAACGCCTTTCATTGAAAGTGTTATTCGCCAGTCTCTGCTTAAGGCTACATCAAGAGGAAACAAACCTTAGAGATAGAACGTAGAACTACTTTATTGTGTCAAGTTCAAGAAGCTAGCACAAACCATGTTAGATTTAGAGTTAGAACTGCATGTGTCAATATAGGAGAAAACAGAGTGAAAACTAAAAATTCAAACTGTTACTGCAAACGAATGCTTCAACCTAGGAGAACGATACTTGAATATCCACGTTTTATTGGTGTACTGCTCATTACTTGAAATTATCATGAAGGTCGGAAAAAAAAATATGTTGAGATTTCAGGAGACTGTATTATTTTGGCAGCCTAACAATGCCTTTCATTGAATGTGTCTTTCGTCAGTCTCTGCTTAGGTCTACATCCAGAGGAAACAAAAAATAAAAATAGAATGTAGAACTACTTTACTGTTTCAAGTTTCAAGAAGCTAGCACAAACCGTGTTTGATTTAGAGTTCGAACTATATTTGTCAATATAGGAGAAAACAGAGTGAAACCTAACAATTCAAACTGTTACTCCAAAAGAATGCTTCAATCTAGGAGAACTAAACTTTGGCATCCAAGTGGGATTGGTGTACTGATCATTACTTGAAAGTATCATGAAGATTGGATGAAAAAATATATGTTGAGATTTCAGGAGACTCTAGTGTGTTGGAAGTTTGGCAACCCCTTTTAGTATAAGTGTTATTCGCAAGTCCCAGCTTTAGGATACAAGAGGAAACAAACCTTAGAGATAGAACGTAGAACTACTTTATTGTGTCAAGTTTCAAGAAGCTAGCACAAACCGTGTTTGATTTAGAGTTCTAACGGCATCTGTCAATATAGGAGAAAACAGAGTGAAACCTATAATTTCTAACTGTTCCTGCAAACGAATGCTACAACCTAGAAGAACAAAACTTGGGCATCCACGTTTGATTGGTGTACTGATCAATACTTGAAAGAATCATGAAGATTGGATGAAAAAATATATGTTGAGATTTCAGGAGACGGTAGTTTTTTGGAAGCTTAACAACGCCTTTCATTGAAAGTGTTATTCGCCAGTCTCTGCTTAAGGCTACATCAAGAGGAAACAAACCTTAGAGATAGAACGTAGAACTACTTTATTGTGTCAAGTTTCAAGAAGCTAGCACAAACCATGTTTGATTTAGAGTTCGAACTGCATCTGTCAATATTGGAGAAAACAGAGTGAAAACTAAAAATTCAAACTATTACTGCAAACGAATGCTTCAACCTAGGAGAACGAAACTTGAACATCCACGTTTTATTTGTGTACTGCTCATTACTTGAAATTATCATGAAGGTCGGAAAAAAAATACGTTGAGTTTTCAGGAGACTGTAGTATTTTGGCAGCCTAACAACCCCTTTCATTGAATGTGTCTTTCGTCAGTCTCTGCTTAGGTCTACATCCAGAGGAAACAAAAAATAAAAATAGAATGTAGAACTACTTTACTGTTTCAAGTTTCAAGAAGCTAGCACACACCGTGTTTGATTTAGAGTTCGAACTACATTTGTCAATATAGGAGAAAACAGAGTGAAACCTAAAAATTCAAACTGTTACTCCAAAAGAATGCTTCAATCTAGGAGAACTAAACTTTGGCATCCAAGTGGGATTGAGTACTGATCATTACTTGAAAGTATCATGAAGATTGGATTAAAAAATATATGTTGAGATTTCAGGAGACTCTAGTGTGTTGGAAGTTTGGCAACCCCTTTCAGTATAAGTGTTATTCGCCAGTCCCAGCTTTAGGATACAAGAAAAACAAACCTTAGAGATAGAACGTAGAACTACATTATTGTGTCAAGTTTCAAGAAGCTAGCACAAACCGTGTTTGATTTAGAGTCTAACTGCATCTGTCAATATAGGAGAAAACAGAGTGAAACCTATTATTTCTAACTGTTCCTGCAAACGAATGGTAAGACCTAGAAGAACAAAACTTGGGGATCCACGTTTGATTGGTGTACTGATTAATACTTGAAAGAATCATGAAGATTGGATGAAAAAATATATGTTGAGATTTCAGGAGACGGTAGTTTTTTTGGAAGCTTAACAACGCCTTTCATTGAAAGTGTTACTCGCCAGTCTCTGCTTAAGGCTACATCAAGAGGAAACAAACCAAGAGATAGAACGTAGAACTACTTTATTGTGTCAAGTTTCAAGAAGCTAGCACAAACCATGTTTGATTTAGAGTTCGAACTGCATCTGTCAATATTGGAGAAAACAGAGTGAAAACTAAAAATTCAAACTGTTATTGCAAACGAATGCTTCAACCTAGGAGAACGAAACTTGAACATCCACGTTTTATTGGTGTACTGCTCATTACTTGAAATTATCATGAAGGTCGGAAAAAAAATATGTTGAGATTTCAGGATACTGTAGTATTTTGGCAGCCTGACAACGCCTTTCATTGAATGTGTCTTTCGTCAGTCTCTGCTTAGGTCTACATTCAGAGGAAACAAAAAATAAAAGTAGAATGTAGAACTACTTTACTGTTTCAAGTTTCAAGAAGCTAGCACAAGCCGTGTTTGATTTAGAGTTCGAACTACATTTGTCAATATAGGAGAAAACAGAGTGAAACCTAAAAATTCAATCTGTTACTCCAAAAGTATGCTTCAATCTAGGAGATCTAAACTTTGGCATCCAAGTGTGATTGGTGTACTGATCATTACTTGAAAGTATCATGAAGATTGGATGAAAAAATATATGTTGAGATTTCAGGAGACTCTAGTGTTTTGGAAGTTTGGCAACCTTTTAAAGTATAAGTGTTATTCGCCAGTCCCAGCTTTAGGATACAAGAGGAAACAAACCTTAGAGATAGAACGTAGAACTACTTTATTGTGTCAAGTTTCAAGAAGCTAGCACAAACCGTGTTTGATTTAGAGTTCTAACTGCATCTGTCAATATAGGAGAAAACAGAGTGAAACCTATTATTTCTAACTGTTCCTGCAAACGAATGGTACAACCTAGAAGAACAAAACTTGGGCATCCACGTTTGATTGGTGTACTGATCAATACTTGAAAGAATCATGAAGATTGGATGAAAAAATATATGTTGAGATTTCAGGAGACGGTAGTTTCTTGGAAGCTTAACAACGCCTTTCATTGAAAGTGTTACTCGCCAGTCTCTGCTTAAGGCTACATCAAGAGGAAACAAACCTAGAGATAGAACGTAGAACTACTTTATTGTGTCAAGTTTCAAGAAGCTAGCACAAACCATGTTTGATTTAGAGTTCGAACTGCATCTGTCAATATAGGAGAAAACAGAGTGAAAACTAAAAATTCAAACTGTTACTGTAAACGAATGCTTCAAGCTAGGAGAACGAAACTTGAACATCCACGTTTTATTGGTGTACTGCTCATTACTTGAAATGATCATGAAGGTCGGAAAAAAAATATGTTGAGATTTCAGGATACTGTAGTATTTTGGCAGCCTAACAACGCCTTTCATTGAATGTGTCTTTCGTCAGTCTCTGCTTAGGTCTACATCCAGAGGAAACAAAAAATAAAAATAGAATGTAGAACTTCTTTACTGTTTCAAGTTTCAAGAAGCTAGCACAAACCGTGTTTGATTTAGAGTTCGAACTATATTTGTCAATATAGGAGAAAACAGAGTGAAACCTAAAAATTCAAACTGTTACTCCAAAAGAATGCTTCAATCTAGGAGAACTAAACTTTGGCATCCAAGTGGGATTGGTGTACTGATCATTACTTGAAAGTATCATGAAGATTGGATGAAAAAATATATGTTGAGATTTCACGAGACTCTAGTGTGTTGGAAGTTTGGCAAATCCTTTCAGTATAAGTGTTATTCGCCAGTCCCAGCTTTAGGATACAAGAGGAAACAAACCTTAGAGATAGAACGTAGAACTACTTTATTGTGTCAAGTTTCAAGAAGCTAGCACAAACCGTGTTTGATTTAGAGTTCTAACTGCATCTGTCAATATAGGAGAAAACAGAGTGAAACCTATAATTTCTAACTGTTGCTGCAAACGAATGCTACAACCTAGAAGAACAAAACTTGGGCATCCACGTTTGATTGGTGTACTGATAAATACTTGAAAGAATCATGAAGATTGGATGAAAAAATATATGTTGAGATTTCAGGAGACGGTAGTTTTTTGGAAGCTTAACAACACCTTTCATTGAAAGTGTTATTCGCCAGTCTCTGCTTAAGGCTACATCAAGAGGAAACAAACCTTAGAGAGAGAACGTAGAACTACTTTATTGTGTCAAGTTTCAAGAAGCTAGCACAAACCATGTTTGATTTAGAGTTCGAACTGCATCTGTCAATATTGGAGAAAACAGAGTGAAAACTAAAAATTCAAACTGTTACTGCAAACGAATGCTTCAACCTAGGAGAACGAAACTTGAACATCCACGTTTTATTGGTGTACTGCTCATTACTTGAAATTATCATGAAGGTCGGAAAAAAAATATGTTGAGATTTCAGGATACTGTAGTATTTTGGCAGCCTAACAACGCCTTTCATTGAATGTGTCTTTCGTCAGTCTCTGCTTAGGTCTACATCCAGAGGAAACAAAAAATAAAAATAGAATGTAGAACTACTTTACTGTTTCAAGATTCAAGAAGCTAGCACAAGCCGTGTTTTATTTAGAGTTCGAACTACATTTGTCAATATAGGAGAAAACAGAGTGAAACCTAAAAATTCAATCTGTTACTCCAAAAGAATGCTTCAATCTAGGAGAACTAAACTTTGGCATCCAAGTGGGATTGGTGTACTGATCATTACTTGAAAGTATCATGAAGATTGGATGAAAAAATATATGTTGAGATTTCAGGAGACTCTAGTGTGTTGGAAGTTTGGCAACCCCTTTCAGTATAAGTGTTATTCACCAGTCCCAGCTTTAGGATACAAGAAAAAACAAACCTTAGAGATAGAACGTAGAACTACATTATTGTGTCAAGATTCAAGAAGCTAGCACAAACCGTGTTTGATTTAGAGTCTAACTGCATCTGTCAATATAGGAGAAAACAGAGTGAAACCTATAATTTCTAACTGTTCCTGCAAACGAATGCTACAACCTAGAAGAACAAAAGTTGGGCATCGACGTTTGATTGGTGTACTGATCAATACTTGAAAGAATCATGAAGATTGGATGAAAAAATATATGTTGAGATTTCAGGAGACGGTAGTTTTTCGGAAGCTTAGACAACGCCTTTCATTGAAAGTGTTATTCGCCAGTCTCTGCTTAAGGCTACATCAAGAGGAAACAAACCTTAGAGATAGAACGTAGAACTACTTTATTGTGTCAAGTTCAAGAAGCTAGCACAAACCATGTTAGATTTAGAGTTAGAACTGCATCTGTCAATATAGGAGAAAACAGAGTGAAAACTAAAAATTCAAACTGTTACTGCAAACGAATGCTTCAACCTAGGAGAACGATACTTGAATATCCACGTTTTATTGGTGTACTGCTCATTACTTGAAATTATCATGAAGGTCGGAAAAAAAAATATGTTGAGATTTCAGGAGACTGTATTATTTTGGCAGCCTAACAATGCCTTTCATTGAATGTGTCTTTCGTCAGTCTCTGCTTAGGTCTACATCCAGAGGAAACAAAAAATAAAAATAGAATGTAGAACTACTTTACTGTTTCAAGTTTCAAGAAGCTAGCACAAACCGTGTTTGATTTAGAGTTCGAACTATATTTGTCAATATAGGAGAAAACAGAGTGAAACCTAACAATTCAAACTGTTACTCCAAAAGAATGCTTCAATCTAGGAGAACTAAACTTTGGCATCCAAGTGGGATTGGTGTACTGATCATTACTTGAAAGTATCATGAAGATTGGATGAAAAAATATATGTTGAGATTTCAGGAGACTCTAGTGTGTTGGAAGTTTGGCAACCCCTTTCAGTATAAGTGTTATTCGCAAGTCCCAGCTTTAGGATACAAGAGGAAACAAACCTTAGAGATAGAACGTAGAACTACTTTATTGTGTCAAGTTTCAAGAAGCTAGCACAAACCGTGTTTGATTTAGAGTTCTAACGGCATCTGTCAATATAGGAGAAAACAGAGTGAAACCTATAATTTCTAACTGTTCCTGCAAACGAATGCTACAACCTAGAAGAACAAAACTTGGGCATCCACGTTTGATTGGTGTACTGATCAATACTTGAAAGAATCATGAAGATTGGATGAAAAAATATATGTTGAGATTTCAGGAGACGGTAGTTTTTTGGAAGCTTAACAACGCCTTTCATTGAAAGTGTTATTCGCCAGTCTCTGCTTAAGGCTACATCAAGAGGAAACAAACCTTAGAGATAGAACGTAGAACTACTTTATTGTGTCAAGTTTCAAGAAGCTAGCACAAACCATGTTTGATTTAGAGTTCGAACTGCATCTGTCAATATTGGAGAAAACAGAGTGAAAACTAAAAATTCAAACTATTACTGCAAACGAATGCTTCAACCTAGGAGAACGAAACTTGAACATCCACGTTTTATTTGTGTACTGCTCATTACTTGAAATTATCATGAAGGTCGGAAAAAAAATACGTTGAGTTTTCAGGAGACTGTAGTATTTTGGCAGCCTAACAACCCCTTTCATTGAATGTGTCTTTCGTCAGTCTCTGCTTAGGTCTACATCCAGAGGAAACAAAAAATAAAAATAGAATGTAGAACTACTTTACTGTTTCAAGTTTCAAGAAGCTAGCACAAACCGTGTTTGATTTAGAGTTCGAACTACATTTGTCAATATAGGAGAAAACAGAGTGAAACCTAAAAATTCAAACTGTTACTCCAAAAGAATGCTTCAATCTAGGAGAACTAAACTTTGGCATCCAAGTGGGATTGAGTACTGATCATTACTTGAAAGTATCATGAAGATTGGATTAAAAAATATATGTTGAGATTTCAGGAGACTCTAGTGTGTTGGAAGTTTGGCAACCCCTTTCAGTATAAGTGTTATTCGCCAGTCCCAGCTTTAGGATACAAGAAAAACAAACCTTAGAGATAGAACGTAGAACTACATTATTGTGTCAAGTTTCAAGAAGCTAGCACAAACCGTGTTTGATTTACAGTCTAACTGCATCTGTCAATATAGGAGAAAACAGAGTGAAACCTATAATTTCTAACTGTTCCT
>NW_027517555.1:0-42147 GCF_048772815.1 Callospermophilus lateralis | reverse complement strand
GATATATGAATTTGGAACAATAAATCCAACATGGTTTGTATTAGCTCTTTGAAATTTGATAAAATAAAGGAGTTCTCCATTTTGTATCTATGGTTTGTTTCCTCTTCAAGTAGCTCTAGGCACAGACTGTGGAAAAGCACATTGATTGAGAGGGGTTGCCAAGCTTCTAAGAAACAACGAGTTTCTGAAATTCCAGGAAATACTTTTTCACCCAATCTTGATGATACTTGGTGGTAATGATCAGGACACAAATCCAACTTGGCTCACCGAATTTTGTTATTCTAGGTTGAAGGGTTTGTCTACAGTAGCAGTTTTTATATTTAGGTTTTCCTCTGTTCTCTCCTATATAGATAGATGAATTTGGAACTTTAAATCCAACATGGTTTGAGTAGCTCTTTGAAACTTGACAAAAAAAGTAGTTCTCAGTTTTGTCTCTATGGTTTATTTCTTCTTCAAGTAGCTCTAAAGAAAGACTGTGGAAAAGCACTTTCATTGAAAGGGTTTGCCAAACTTCCAAGAAATTACGAGTTTAGGAAATACCAGCAAATATTTTTTCAACCAATCTTGATGATACGTGGTGTTAATGATGAGTACACAAATCCCACTTGGCTCAAAGAATTTTGTTCTTCTAGGTTGAAGCGTTGGTCTACAGTAGCAGTTTTTATATTTAGGTTTCACTCTGTTGTCTCCTATATAGATAGACGAATTTGGAACTCTAAATCCCACATGGTTTGCAGTAGCTCTTTGAAACTTGACAAAATAAAGTAGTTCTCATTTTTGTCTCTATGGTTTGTTTCCTCTTCAATTAGCCCTAGGCACAGACTGTGGAAAAGCATTTTCATTGAGAGGGATTGCCAAGCTTCCAAGAAATTACGAGTTTCTGAAATACCAGCAAATATTTTTTCAACCAAACTTGATGATACGTGGTGGTAATGACAAGTACACAAATCCCACTTGGCTCACCAATTTTTGTTCTTCTAGGTTGATGCGTTCGTTTACAGTAGCAGTTTTTATTTTTATGTTTCACTCTGTTCTCTCCTATATAGATAGATGCATTTGGAACTCTAAATCCATGATGGTTTTTAGTAGCTCATTGATACTTGACAAAATAAAGCAGTTTTCGGTTTTGTCTCTATGGTTTGTTTCCTATTCAAGTAGCTCTAGGCACAGACTGTGTAAAAGCATTTTCATTGAGAGGGGTTGCCAAGCTTCTAAGAAATAACGAGTTTCCGAAATACCAGCAAATATTTTTTCACCCAATCTTGATGATACTTGGTGGTCATAATCAGTACACAAAACTCACTTGGCTCACCAAATTTTGTTCTTCTAGGTTGAAGCATTTGTCTAGAGTAACAGTTTTTATATTTTGGTTTCCCTCTGTTCTCTCCTTTATAGATAGATGAATTTGGAACTCTAAATCCCACATGGTTTGCAGTAGCTCTTTGAAACTTGACAAAATAAAGGAGTTCTCAGTTTTGCCTCTATGGTTTGTTTCCTCTTCAAGTAGCCCTAGGCACAGACTGTGTAAAAGCATTTTCATTGAGAGGGGTTGCCAAGCTTCTAAGTAATAAAGAGTTTCCGAAATACCAGCAAATATTTTTTCACCCAATCTTGATGATACTTGGTGGTCATAATCAGTACACAAATCCCACTTGGCTCACCGAATTTTGTTCTTCTAGGTTGAAGCGTTCGTCTACAGTAGCAGTTTTTATATTTAGGTTTCACTCTGTTGTCTCCTATATAGATAGACGAATTTGGAACTCTAAATCCCACATGGTTTGCAGTAGCTCTTTGAAACTTGACAAAATAAAGGAGTTCTCAGTTTTGCCTCTATGGTTTGTTTCTTCTTCAAGTAGCTCTAGGCACAGACTGTGGAAAAGAACTTTCATTTAGAGGGGTTGCCAAGCTTCTAAGAAATAACGAGTTTCCGAAAGACCAGGAAATATTTTTTCACCCAATCTTGATGATACGTGGTGTTAATGATAAGTACACAAATCCCACTTGGCTCACCAAATTTTGTTCTTCTAGGTTGAGGCGTTTGTCTACAGTAGCAGTTTTTATTTTTAGGTTTCACTCTCTTCTCTCCTATATAGATAGATGAATTTGGAACACTAAATCCAACATGGTTTGTAGTAGCTCTTTGAAACTTGCCAAAAGAAAGTAGTTCTAATTTTTGTCTCTATGGTTTGTTTCCTCTTCAAGTAGCCCTATGCAGAGACTGTGGAAAAGCACTTTCATTGAGAGGGGTTGCCAAGCTTCTAAGAAATAACAAGTTTCCGAAATACCAGCAAATATTTTTTCACCCAATTTTGATGATTCATGGTGGTAAAGATCAGGAAACAAATCCCACTTGGCTCACCGAATTTTGTTCTTCTTGTTGAAGCGTTCGTCTACAGTAGCAGTTTTTATATTTATGTTTCCCTCTGTTCTCTCCTATATTGATATATGAGTTTGGAACTCTAAATCCAACATGGTTTGTATTAGCTCTTTGAAATTTGACAAAATAAAGGAGTTCTCCGTTTTGTATCTATGGTTTGTTTCCTCTTCAAGTAGCTCTAGGGACAGACTGTGGAAAAGCACTTTGATTGAGAGGGGTTGCCAAGCTTCTAAGAAATAACGAGTTTCCGAAATACCAGTAAATACTTTTTCACCCAATCTTGATGATACGTGGTGGTAATGATCAGGACACAAATCCAACTTGGCTCACCGAATTTTCTTCTTCTAGGTTGAAGCGTTCATCTACAGTAACAGTTTTCATATTTAGGTTATCCTCTGTTCTCTCCTATATAGATAGATGAATTTGGAACTCTAAATCCAACATAGTTTGTAGTAGCTCTTTGAAAATTGACACAATAAAAAGTTCTCAGTTTTGTCTCTATGGTTTGTTTCCTCTTCAAGTAGCTCTAGGCACAGACTGTGGAAAAGCACTTTCATTGAGAGGGGTTCCCAAGTTTCTAATAAATAACATGTTTCCGAAATACCAGGAAATATTTTTTCACCCAATCTTGATGATACTTTGTGGTAATGATCAGGATACAAATCCCACTTGGCTCACCGAATTTTCTTCTTCTGGGTTGAAGCGTTCATCTACAGTAGCAGTTTTCATATTTAGGTTTTCCTCTGTTCTCTCCTATATAGATATATGAATTTGGAACTCTAAATCCAACATGGTTTGTATTAGCTCTTTGTAACTTGACCATATAAAGGAGTTCTCCGTTTTGTCTCTATGGTTTGTTTCCTCTTCAAGTAGCCCTAAGCAAGACTGGGGAAAAGCACTTTCATTGAAAGGGGTTGCCAAGCTTCCAAGAAATTAAGAGTTTCCGAAATACCAGCAGATATTTTTTCAACCAATCGTGATGATACGTGGTGGTACTGACAAGTACACAAATCACACTTGGCTCACCAATTTTTGTTCTTCTAGGTTGAAGCGTTCGTTTACAGTAGCAGTTTTTATTTTTAGGTTTCACTCTGTTCTCTCCTATATAGATAGATGAATTTGGAACTCTAAATCCAACATGGTTTGTAGTAGCTGTTTGAAACTTGACAAAATAAAGGAGTTCTCCGTTTTGTCTCTATGGTTTGTTTCCTCTTCAAGTAGCTCTAGGCACAGACTGTGGAAAAGCACTTTCATTGAGAGGGGTTGCCAAGCTTCTGAGAAATAACGAATATCCGAAATACCAGAAAATATTTTTTCACCCAATCGTGATGATACTTGCTGGTAATGATCAGTACACAAATCTCACTGGGGTCACCAAATTTTGTTTTTCTAGGTTGAAGCGTTCGTCTACAGCAGAAGTTTTTACATTTAGGTTTCCCTCTGTTCTCTCCTATATAGATATATGAATTTGGAACTCTAAATCCAACATGGTTTGTATTACCTCTTTGAAACTTGACAAAATAAAGGAGTTCTCAGTTTTGTTTCTATGGTTTGTTTCCTCTTCAAGTAGCTCTAGGCACAGACTCTGGAAAAGCACTTTCATTGAGAGGGGTTGCCAAGCTTCTAAGAAATAGCGAGGTTCAGAAATACCAGGATATATTTTTAAACCCAATTTGATGATACTTAGTGGTAATGATCAGGACAAAAATCGCACTTGGCTCACCGAATTTTTTTCTTCTAGGTTGAAGCGTTCGTCTACAGTAGCAGTTTTTATATTTAGGTTTCCCTCTGTTCTCTCCTATATAGATAGATGAATTTGGAACTCTAAATCCAACATGGTTTGTAGTAGCTCTTTGTAACTTGACAAAATAAAAAAGTTCGCAGTTTTGTCTCTATGGTTTGTTTGCTCTTCAAGTAGGTCTAGGCACAGACTGTGGAAAAGCACTTTCATTGAGAGGGGTTGCAGAGCTTCTAAGAAATTACGAGTTTCCGAAATACCATGATATATTTTTAAACCCAATCTTGAAGAAACTTGGTGGTAATGATCAGGACACAAATCCCACTTGGCTCACCAAATTTTGTTCTTCTAGGTTGAAGCGATCGTCTACAGTAGAAGTTTTTATACTTAGGTGTCATTCTGTTCTCTCCTATATAGATAGATGAATTTGGAACTCTAAATGCAACATGGTTTTTAGTAGCTCTTTGATACTTGACAAAATAAAGGAGTTCTCAGTTTAGTCTCTATGGTTTGTTACCTCTTCAAGTAGCCCTAGGAACAGACTGTGGAAAAGCACTTTCATTGAGAGGGGTTGCCAAGCTTCTAAGAAATTACGAGTTTCCGAAATACCAGGATATATTTTTAAACCCAATCTTGATGATACTTGGTGGTAATTATCAGGACACAAATCCCACTTGGCTCACCAATTTTTGTTCTTCTAGGTTGAAGCGTTGTTTTACAGTAGCAGTTTTTATATTTATTTTTCACTCTGTTCTCTCCTGTATAGATAGATGAATTTGGAACTCTAAATGCAACATGGTTTTTAGTAGGTCTTTGAAACTTGACAAATAAAGGAGTTCTCAGTTTTGTCTCTATGGTTTGTTTCCTTTTCAAGTAGCCCTAGGCACAGACTGTGGAAAAGCACTTTCATTGAGAGGGGTTGCCAAGAATCTAAGAAATAACGAGTTTCCGAAATACCAGCAAATATTTTTTCACCCAATCTTAATGATACGTGGTGCTAATGATCAGTACACATTTCCCACCTGGCTCACCAAATTTTGTTCTTCTAGGTTGAAGCCTTCGTCTACAGTAGCAATTTTTATATTTAGGTTTCCCTCTGTGTTCTCCTATGTAGATAGATGAACTTGGAACTCTAATTCCAACATGGTTTGTAGTAGCTCTTTGAAACTTGACAAAATAAAGGAGTTCTCAGTTTTGTCTCTATGGTTTGTTTCCTCTTCAAGTAGCCCTAGGCACAGACTGTGGAAAAGCACTTTCATTGAGATGGGTTTCCAAGATTCTAAGAAGTAACGATTTTCCGAAATACCAGGAAATATTTTTTCACCCAATCTTGGTGATACTTGGTGGTAATGATCAGTATACAAATCCCACTTGGCTCACCAAATTTTGTTCTGCTAGGTTGAAGCGTTCGTCTACAATAGCAGTTTTTATATTTAGGATTCCCTCTGTTCTCTCCTATATAGATAGATGAATTTGGAACTCTAAATACAACATGGTTTGTAGTAGTTCTTTGAAACTTGACAAAATAAAGGAGTTCTCAGTTTTGTCTCTATGGTTTGTTTCCTCGTCAAGTAGCCCTAGGCACAGACTGTGGAAAAGCACTTTCATTGAGAGGGGTTGCCAAGCTTCTAAGAAATTACGAGTTTCCGAAATACCAGCAAATATTTTTTCACCCAATCTTGATGATACTTGGTGGTAATGATCGGTACACAAATCCCACTTGGCTCACGAAATTTTGTTCTTCTAGTTTGAAGCTTTCGTCTACAGTAGCAGTTTTTGTATTTAGGTTTCCCTCGGTTCTCTCCTATATAGATAGATGAATTTGGAACTCTGAATCCAACATGGTTTGTAGTAGCTCTTTGAAACTTGACAAAATACAGTAGTTCTCTGTTTCGTCTTTATGGTTTGTTTTCTCTTCATGTAGCTCTAGGCACAGACTGTGGAAAAGCACTTTCATTGAGAGGGGTTGCCAAGCTTCTAAGAAATGACGAGTTTCCAAAATACCAGAAAATATTTTTTCACCCAATCTTCATGATACTTGTTGCTAATGATCAGTACACAAATCCCACTTGGCTCACCAAATTTTGTTTTTCTAGGTTGAAGCGTTCGTCTACAGTAGCAGTTTTTATATTTAGGTTTCCCTCTGTTCTCTCCTATATAGATAGATGAATTTGGAACTCTAAATCCAACATGGTTGGTAGTAGCTCTTTGAAACATGACAAAATTAAGGAGTTCTCAGTTTTGTCTCTATGGTTTGTTTCCTCTTCAAGTAGCCCTAGGCACATACTGTGGAATAGCACTTTCATTGAGAGGGGTTGCCAAGCTTCTAAGAAATTACGAGTTTCCGAAAAACCAGCAAATATTTTTTCACCCAATCTTGATGATACTTGGTGGTAATGATCGGTACACAAATCCCACTTGCCTCACCAAATTTTGTTCTTCTAGGATGAAGCATTGGTCTACAGTAGCAGTTTTTATATTTAGGTTTCCCTCTGTTCTCTCCTATATAGATAGATGAATTTGGAACTCTAAATCCAACATGGTTTGGAGTAGCTCTTTGAAACTTGACGAAATAAAGGAGTTCTCAGTTTTGTCTCTATGGTTTGTTTCCTCTTCAAGTAGCCCTAGGCACAGACTGTGGAAAGCACTTTCATTGAGAGGGGTTGCCAAGCTTCTAAGAAATTACGATTTTCCGAAATACCAGCAAATATTTTTTCACCCAATCTTGATGATACTTGTTGCTAATGATCAGTACACAAATCCCACTTGGCTCACCAAATTTTGTTCTTCTAGGATGAAGCATTCGTCTACAGTAGCAGTTTTTATATTTAGGTTTCCCTCTGTTCTCTCCTATATAGATAGATGAATTTGGAACTCTAAATCCAACATGGTTTGTAGTAGCTCTTTGAACCTTGACAAAATAAAGGAGTTCTCAGTTTTGTCTCTATGGTTTATTTCCTCTTCAAGTAGCCCTAGGCACAGACTGTGGAAAAGCACTTTCATTGAGATGGGTTTCCAAGCTTCTAAGAAATAACGATTTTCAGAAATACCAGGAAATATTTTTTCAACCAAACTTGATGATACTTGGTGGTAATGATCAGTACACAAATCCAATTTGGCTCACGAAATTTTGTTCTTCTAGTTTGAAGCTTTCGTCTACAGTAGCAGTATTTATATTTAGGTTTCCCTCTGTTCTCTCATATATAGATAGATGAATTTGGAACTCTAAATTCAACATGGTTTGTAGTAGCTCTTTGAAACTTGACGAAATAAAGGAGTTCTCAGTTTTGTCTCTATGGTTTGTTTCCTCTTCAAGTAGCCCTAGGCACAGACTGTGGAAAGCACTTTCATTGAGATGGTTGCCAAGCTTCTAAGAAATAAAGAGTTTCGGAAATACCGGCAAATATTTTTTCACCCAATCTTGATGATACGTGGTGGTAATGATCGGTACACAAATCCCACTTGGTTCACCAAATTTTGTTTTTCTAGGTTGAAGCCTTCGTCTACAGTAGCAGTTTTTATATTTAGGTTTCCCTCTGTGTTCTCCTATGTAGATAGATGAATTTGGAACTCTAATTCCAACATGGTTTGTAGTAGCTCTTTGAAACTTGACAAAATAAAGGAGTTCTCAGTTTTGTCTCTATGGTTTGTTTCCTCTTCAAGTAGCCCTAGGCACAGACTGTGGAAAACACTTTCATTTAGATGGGTTCTCAAGCTTCTAAGTAGTAACGATTTTCCGAAATACCAGGAAATATATTTTCACCCAATCTTGATGATACTTGGTGGAAATGATCAGTATACAAATCCCACTTGGCTCACCAAATTTTGTTCTTCTAGGTTGAAGCGTTCGTCTACAGTAGCAGTTTTTATATTTAGGATTCCCTCTGTTCTCTCATATATAGATAGATGAATTTGGAACGCTAAATCCAACATGGTTTGAAGTAGTTCTTTGAAACTTGACAAAATAAAGGAGTTCTCAGTTTTGTCTCTATGGTTTATTTCCTCTTCAAGTAGCCCTAGGTACAGACTGTGGAAAAGCACTTTCATTGAGATGGGTTTCCAAGCTTCTAAGAAATAACGATTTTCAGAAATACCAGCAAATATTTTTTCAACCAAACTTGATGATACTTGGTGGTAATGATCAGTACACAAATCCAATTTGGCTCACGAAATTTTGTTCTTCTAGTTTGAAGCTTTCGTCTACAGTAGCAGTATTTATATTTAGGTTTCCCTCTGTTCTCTCATATATAGATAGATGAATTTGGAACTCTAAATGCAACATGGTTTTTAGTAGGTCTTTGAAACTTGACAAATAAAGGAGTTCTCAGTTTTGTCTCTATGGTTTGTTTCCTCTTCAAGTAGCCCTAGGCACAGACTGTGGAAAAGCACTTTCATTGAGAGGGGTTGCCAAGATTCTAAGAAATAACGAGTTTCCGAAATACCAGCAAATATTTTTTCACCCAATCTTGATGATACGTGGTGCTAATGATCAGTACACATTTCCCACTTGGCTCACCAAATTTTGTTCTTCTAGGTTGAAGCCTTCGTCTACAGTAGCAGTTTTTATATTTAGGTTTCCCTCTGTGTTCTCCTATGTAGATAGATGAACTTGGAACTCTAATTCCAACATGGTTGGTAGTAGCTCTTTGAAACTTGACAAAATAAAGGAGTTCTCAGTTTTGTCTCTATGGTTTGTTTCCTCTTCAAGTAGCCCTAGGCACAGACTGTGGAAAAGCACTTTCATTGAGATGGGTTTCCAAGATTCTAAGAAGTAACGATTTTCCGAAATACCAGGAAATATTTTTTCACCCAATCTTGGTGATACTTGGTGGTAATGATCAGTATACAAATCCCACTTGGCTCACCAAATTTTGTTCTGCTAGGTTGAAGCGTTCGTCTACAATAGCAGTTTTTATATTTAGGATTCCCTCTGTTCTCTTCTATATAGATAGATGAATTTGGAACTCTAAATACAACATGGTTTGTAGTAGTTCTTTGAAACTTGACAAAATAAAGGAGTTCTCAGTTTTGTCTCTATGGTTTGTTTCCTCGTCAAGTAGCCCTAGGCACAGACTGTGGAAAAGCACTTTCATTGAGAGGGGTTGCCAAGCTTCTAAGAAATTACGAGTTTCCGAAATACCAGCAAATATTTTTTCACCCAATCTTGATGATACTTGGTGGTAATGATCGGTACACAAATCCCACTTGGCTCACGAAATTTTGTTCTTCTAGTTTGAAGCTTTCGTCTACAGTAGCAGTTTTTGTATTTAGGTTTCCCTCGGTTCTCTCCTATATAGATAGATGAATTTGGAACTCTGAATCCAACATGGTTTGTAGTAGCTCTTTGAAACTTGACAAAATAAAGTAGTTCTCTGTTTCGTCTTTATGGTTTGTTTTCTCTTCATGTAGCTCTAGGCACAGACTGTGGAAAAGCACTTTCATTGAGAGGGGTTGCCAAGCTTCTAAGAAACGACGAGTTTCCAAAATACCAGAAAATATTTTTTCACCCAATCTTCATGATACTTGTTGCTAATGATCAGTACACAAATCCCACTTGGCTCACCAAATTTTGTTCTTCTAGGTTGAAGCGTTCGTCTACAGTAGCAGTTTTTATATTTAGGTTTCCCTCTGTTCTCTCCTATATAGATAGATGAATTTGGAACTCTAAATCCAACATGGTTGGTAGTAGCTCTTTGAAACATGACAAAATTAAGGAGTTCTCAGTTTTGTCTCTATGGTTTGTTTCCTCTTCAAGTAGCCCTAGGCACATACTGTGGAATAGCACTTTCATTGAGAGGGGTTGCCAAGCTTCTAAGAAATTACGAGTTTCCGAAAAACCAGCTAATATTTTTTCACCCAATCTTGATGATACTTGGTGGTAATGATCGGTACACAAATCCCACTTGCCTCACCAAATTTTGTTCTTCTAGGATGAAGCATTGGTCTACAGTAGCAGTTTTTATATTTAGGTTTCCCTCTGTTCTCTCCTATATAGATAGATGAATTTGGAACTCTAAATCCAACATGGTTTGGAGTAGCTCTTTGAAACTTGACGAAATAAAGGAGTTCTCAGTTTTGTCTCTATGGTTTGTTTCCTCTTCAAGTAGCCCTAGGCACAGACTGTGGAAAGCACTTTCATTGAGAGGGGTTGCCAAGCTTCTAAGAAATTACGATTTTCCGAAATACCAGCAAATATTTTTTCACCCAATCTTGATGATACTTGTTGCTAATGATCAGTACACAAATCCCACTTGGCTCACCAAATTTTGTTCTTCTAGGATGAAGCATTCGTCTACAGTAGCAGTTTTTATATTTAGGTTTCCCTCTGTTCTCTCCTATATAGATAGATGAATTTGGAACTCTAAATCCAACATGGTTTGTAGTAGCTCTTTGAACCTTGACAAAATAAAGGAGTTCTTAGTTTTGTCTCTATGGTTTATTTCCTCTTCAAGTAGCCCTAGGCACAGACTGTGGAAAAGCACTTTCATTGAGATGGGTTTCCAAGCTTCTAAGAAATAACGATTTTCAGAAATACCAGGAAATATTTTTTCAACCAAACTTGATGATACTTGGTGGTAATGATCAGTACACAAATCCAATTTGGCTCACGAAATTTTGTTCTTCTAGTTTGAAGCTTTCGTCTACAGTAGCAGTATTTATATTTAGGTTTCCCTCTGTTCTCTCATATATAGATAGATGAATTTGGAACTCTAAATTCAACATGGTTTGTAGTAGCTCTTTGAAACTTGACGAAATAAAGGAGTTCTCAGTTTTGTCTCTATGGTTTGTTTCCTCTTCAAGTAGCCCTAGGCACAGACTGTGGAAAGCACTTTCATTGAGATGGTTGCCAAGCTTCTAAGAAATAAAGAGTTTCGGAAATACCAGCAAATATTTTTTCACCCAATCTTGATGATACGTGGTGGTAATGATCGGTACACAAATCCCACTTGGTTCACCAAATTTTGTTTTTCTAGGTTGAAGCCTTCGTCTACAGTAGCAGTTTTTATATTTAGGTTTCCCTCTGTGTTCTCCTATGTAGATAGATGAATTTGGAACTCTAATTCCAACATGGTTTGTAGTAGCTCTTTGAAACTTGACAAAATAAAGGAGTTCTCAGTTTTGTCTCTATGGTTTGTTTCCTCTTCAAGTAGCCCTAGGCACAGACTGTGGAAAACACTTTCATTTAGATGGGTTGCCAAGCTTCTAAGTAGTAACGATTTTCCGAAATACCAGGAAATATTTTTTCACCCAATCTTGATGATACTTGGTGGAAATGATCAGTATACAAATCCCACTTGGCTCACCAAATTTTGTTCTTCTAGGTTGAAGCGTTCGTCTACAGTAGCAGTTTTTATATTTAGGATTCCCTCTGTTCTCTCATATATAGATAGATGAATTTGGAACGCTAAATCCAACATGGTTTGAAGTAGTTCTTTGAAACTTGACAAAATAAAGGAGTTCTCAGTTTTGTCTCTATGGTTTATTTCCTCTTCAAGTAGCCCTAGGCACAGACTGTGGAAAAGCACTTTCATTGAGATGGGTTTCCAAGCTTCTAAGAAATAACGATTTTCAGAAATACCAGCAAATATTTTTTCAACCAAACTTGATGATACTTGGTGGTAATGATCAGTACACAAATCCAATTTGGCTCACGAAATTTTGATCTTCTAGTTTGAAGCTTTCGTCTACAGTAGCAGTATTTATATTTAGGTTTCCCTCTGTTCTCTCATATATAGATAGATGAATTTGGAACTCTAAATGCAACATGGTTTTTAGTAGGTCTTTGAAACTTGACAAATAAAGGAGTCCTCAGTTTTGTCTCTATGGTTTGTTTCCTCTTCAAGTAGCCCTAGGCACAGACTGTGGAAAAGCACTTTCATTGAGAGGGGTTGCCAAGATTCTAAGAAATAACGAGTTTCCGAAATACCAGCAAATATTTTTTCACCCAATCTTGATGACACGTGGTGCTAATGATCAGTACACATTTCCCACTTGGCTCACCAAATTTTGTTCTTCTAGGTTGAAGCCTTCGTCTACAGTAGCAGTTTTTATATTTAGGTTTCCCTCTGTGTTCTCCTATGTAGATAGATGAACTTGGAACTCTAATTCCAACATGGTTTGTAGTAGCTCTTTGAAACTTGACAAAATAAAGGAGTTCTCAGTTTTGTCTCTATGGTTTGTTTCCTCTTCAAGTAGCCCTAGGCACAGACTGTGGAAAAGCACTTTCATTGAGATGGGTTTCCAAGATTCTAAGAAGTAACGATTTTCCGAAATACCAGGAAATATTTTTTCACCCAATCTTGGTGATACTTGGTGGTAATGATCAGTATACAAATCCCACTTGGCTCACCAAATTTTGTTCTGCTAGGTTGAAGCGTTCGTCTACAATAGCAGTTTTTATATTTAGGATTCTCTCTGTTCTCTCCTATATAGATAGATGAATTTGGAACTCTAAATACAACATGGTTTGTAGTAGTTCTTTGAAACTTGACAAAATAAAGGAGTTCTCAGTTTTGTCTCTATGGTTTGTTTCCTCGTCAAGTAGCCCTAGGCACAGACTGTGGAAAAGCACTTTCATTGAGAGGGGTTGCCAAGCTTCTAAGAAATTACGAGTTTCCGAAATACCAGCAAATATTTTTTCACCCAATCTTGATGATACTTGGTGGTAATGATCGGTACACAAATCCCACTTGGCTCACGAAATTTTTTTCTTCTAGTTTGAAGCTTTCGTCTACAGTAGCAGTTTTTGTATTTAGGTTTCCCTCGGTTCTCTCCTATATAGATAGATGAATGTGGAACTCTGAATCCAACATGGTTTGTAGTAGCTCTTTGAAACTTGACAAAATAAAGTAGTTCTCTGTTTCGTCTTTATGGTTTGTTTTCTCTTCATGTAGCTCTAGGCACAGACTGTGGAAAAGCACTTTCATTGAGAGGGGT
This sequence comes from Callospermophilus lateralis, assembly GCF_048772815.1. NCBI lineage: Eukaryota > Metazoa > Chordata > Mammalia > Rodentia > Sciuridae > Callospermophilus > Callospermophilus lateralis. The sequence goes on along the minus strand of NW_027517555.1, from coordinate 29,095 downwards.
TGCCAAGCTTCTAAGAAATGACGAGTTTCCAAAATACCAGAAAATATTTTTTCACCCAATCTTCATGATACTTGTTGCTAATGATCAGTACACATTTCCCACTTGGCTCACCAAATTTTGTTCTTCTAGGTTGAAGCCTTCGTCTACAGTAGCAGTTTTTATATTTAGGTTTCCCTCTGTGTTCTCCTATGTAGATAGATGAACTTGGAACTCTAATTCCAACATGGTTGGTAGTAGCTCTTTGAAACTTGACAAAATAAAGGAGTTCTCAGTTTTGTCTCTATGGTTTGTTTCCTCTTCAAGTAGCCCTAGGCACAGACTGTGGAAAAGCACTTTCATTGAGATGGGTTTCCAAGATTCTAAGAAGTAACGATTTTCCGAAATACCAGGAAATATTTTTTCACCCAATCTTGGTGATACTTGGTGGTAATGATCAGTATACAAATCCCACTTGGCTCACCAAATTTTGTTCTGCTAGGTTGAAGCGTTCGTCTACAATAGCAGTTTTTATATTTAGGATTCCCTCTGTTCTCTTCTATATAGATAGATGAATTTGGAACTCTAAATACAACATGGTTTGTAGTAGTTCTTTGAAACTTGACAAAATAAAGGAGTTCTCAGTTTTGTCTCTATGGTTTGTTTCCTCGTCAAGTAGCCCTAGGCACAGACTGTGGAAAAGCACTTTCATTGAGAGGGGTTGCCAAGCTTCTAAGAAATTACGAGTTTCCGAAATACCAGCAAATATTTTTTCACCCAATCTTGATGATACTTGGTGGTAATGATCGGTACACAAATCCCACTTGGCTCACGAAATTTTGTTCTTCTAGTTTGAAGCTTTCGTCTACAGTAGCAGTTTTTGTATTTAGGTTTCCCTCGGTTCTCTCCTATATAGATAGATGAATTTGGAACTCTGAATCCAACATGGTTTGTAGTAGCTCTTTGAAACTTGACAAAATAAAGTAGTTCTCTGTTTCGTCTTTATGGTTTGTTTTCTCTTCATGTAGCTCTAGGCACAGACTGTGGAAAAGCACTTTCATTGAGAGGGGTTGCCAAGCTTCTAAGAAACGACGAGTTTCCAAAATACCAGAAAATATTTTTTCACCCAATCTTCATGATACTTGTTGCTAATGATCAGTACACAAATCCCACTTGGCTCACCAAATTTTGTTCTTCTAGGTTGAAGCGTTCGTCTACAGTAGCAGTTTTTATATTTAGGTTTCCCTCTGTTCTCTCCTATATAGATAGATGAATTTGGAACTCTAAATCCAACATGGTTGGTAGTAGCTCTTTGAAACATGACAAAATTAAGGAGTTCTCAGTTTTGTCTCTATGGTTTGTTTCCTCTTCAAGTAGCCCTAGGCACAGACTGTGGAATAGCACTTTCATTGAGAGGGGTTGCCAAGCTTCTAAGAAATTACGAGTTTCCGAAAAACCAGCTAATATTTTTTCACCCAATCTTGATGATACTTGGTGGTAATGATCGGTACACAAATCCCACTTGCCTCACCAAATTTTGTTCTTCTAGGATGAAGCATTGGTCTACAGTAGCAGTTTTTATATTTAGGTTTCCCTCTGTTCTCTCCTATATAGATAGATGAATTTGGAACTCTAAATCCAACATGGTTTGGAGTAGCTCTTTGAAACTTGACGAAATAAAGGAGTTCTCAGTTTTGTCTCTATGGTTTGTTTCCTCTTCAAGTAGCCCTAGGCACAGACTGTGGAAAGCACTTTCATTGAGAGGGGTTGCCAAGCTTCTAAGAAATTACGATTTTCCGAAATACCAGCAAATATTTTTTCACCCAATCTTGATGATACTTGTTGCTAATGATCAGTACACAAATCCCACTTGGCTCACCAAATTTTGTTCTTCTAGGATGAAGCATTCGTCTACAGTAGCAGTTTTTATATTTAGGTTTCCCTCTGTTCTCTCCTATATAGATAGATGAATTTGGAACTCTAAATCCAACATGGTTTATAGTAGCTCTTTGAACCTTGACAAAATAAAGGAGTTCTTAGTTTTGTCTCTATGGTTTATTTCCTCTTCAAGTAGCCCTAGGCACAGACTGGAAAAGCACTTTCATTGAGATGGGTTTCCAAGCTTCTAAGAAATAACGATTTTCAGAAATACCAGGAAATATTTTTTCAACCAAACTTGATGATACTTGGTGGTAATGATCAGTACACAAATCCAATTTGGCTCACGAAATTTTGTTCTTCTAGTTTGAAGCTTTCGTCTACAGTAGCAGTATTTATATTTAGGTTTCCCTCTGTTCTCTCATATATAGATAGATGAATTTGGAACTCTAAATTCAACATGGTTTGTAGTAGCTCTTTGAAACTTGACGAAATAAAGGAGTTCTCAGTTTTGTCTCTATGGTTTGTTTCCTCTTCAAGTAGCCCTAGGCACAGACTGTGGAAAGCACTTTCATTGAGATGGTTGCCAAGCTTCTAAGAAATAAAGAGTTTCGGAAATACCAGCAAATATTTTTTCACCCAATCTTGATGATACGTGGTGGTAATGATCGGTACACAAATCCCACTTGGTTCACCAAATTTTGTTTTTCTAGGTTGAAGCCTTCGTCTACAGTAGCAGTTTTTATATTTAGGTTTCCCTCTGTGTTCTCCTATGTAGATAGATGAATTTGGAACTCTAATTCCAACATGGTTTGTAGTAGCTCTTTGAAACTTGACAAAATAAAGGAGTTCTCAGTTTTGTCTCTATGGTTTGTTTCCTCTTCAAGTAGCCCTAGGCACAGACTGTGGAAAACACTTTCATTTAGATGGGTTGCCAAGCTTCTAAGTAGTAACGATTTTCCGAAATACCAGGAAATATTTTTTCACCCAATCTTGATGATACTTGGTGGAAATGATCAGTATACAAATCCCACTTGGCTCACCAAATTTTGTTCTTCTAGGTTGAAGCGTTCGTCTACAGTAGCAGTTTTTATATTTAGGATTCCCTCTGTTCTCTCATATATAGATAGATGAATTTGGAACGCTAAATCCAACATGGTTTGAAGTAGTTCTTTGAAACTTGACAAAATAAAGGAGTTCTCAGTTTTGTCTCTATGGTTTATTTCCTCTTCAAGTAGCCCTAGGCACAGACTGTGGAAAAGCACTTTCATTGAGATGGGTTTCCAAGCTTCTAAGAAATAACGATTTTCAGAAATACCAGCAAATATTTTTTCAACCAAACTTGATGATACTTGGTGGTAATGATCAGTACACAAATCCAATTTGGCTCACGAAATTTTGTTCTTCTAGTTTGAAGCTTTCGTCTACAGTAGCAGTATTTATATTTAGGTTTCCCTCTGTTCTCTCATATATAGATAGATGAATTTGGAACTCTAAATGCAACATGGTTTTTAGTAGGTCTTTGAAACTTGACAAATAAAGGAGTTCTCAGTTTTGTCTCTATGGTTTGTTTCCTCTTCAAGTAGCCCTAGGCACAGACTGTGGAAAAGCACTTTCATTGAGAGGGGTTGCCAAGATTCTAAGAAATAACGAGTTTCCGAAATACCAGCAAATATTTTTTCACCCAATCTTGATGATACGTGGTGCTAATGATCAGCACACATTTCCCACTTGGCTCACCAAATTTTGTTCTTCTAGGTTGAAGCCTTCGTCTACAGTAGCAGTTTTTATATTTAGGTTTCCCTCTGTGTTCTCCTATGTAGATAGATGAACTTGGAACTCTAATTCCAACATGGTTGGTAGTAGCTCTTTGAAACTTGACAAAATAAAGGAGTTCTCAGTTTTGTCTCTATGGTTTGTTTCCTCTTCAAGTAGCCCTAGGCACAGACTGTGGAAAAGCACTTTCATTGAGATGGGTTTCCAAGATTCTAAGAAGTAACGATTTTCCGAAATACCAGGAAATATTTTTTCACCCAATCTTGGTGATACTTGGTGGTAATGATCAGTATACAAATCCCACTTGGCTCACAAAATTTTGTTCTGCTAGGTTGAAGCGTTCGTCTACAATAGCAGTTTTTATATTTAGGATTCCCTCTGTTCTCTTCTATATAGATAGATGAATTTGGAACTCTAAATACAACATGGTTTGTAGTAGTTCTTTGAAACTTGACAAAATAAAGGAGTTCTCAGTTTTGTCTCTATGGTTTGTTTCCTCGTCAAGTAGCCCTAGGCACAGACTGTGGAAAAGCACTTTCATTGAGAGGGGTTGCCAAGCTTCTAAGAAATTACGAGTTTCCGAAATACCAGCAAATATTTTTTCACCCAATCTTGATGATACTTGGTGGTAATGATCGGTACACAAATCCCACTTGGCTCACGAAATTTTGTTCTTCTAGTTTGAAGCTTTCGTCTACAGTAGCAGTTTTTGTATTTAGGTTTCCCTCGGTTCTCTCCTATATAGATAGATGAATTTGGAACTCTGAATACAACATGGTTTGTAGTAGCTCTTTGAAACTTGACAAAATAAAGTAGTTCTCTGTTTCGTCTTTATGGTTTGTTTTCTCTTCATGTAGCTCTAGGCACAGACTGTGGAAAAGCACTTTCATTGAGAGGGGTTGCCAAGCTTCTAAGAAATGACGAGTTTCCAAAATACCAGAAAATATTTTTTCACCCAATCTTCATGATACTTGTTGCTAATGATCAGTACACAAATCCCACTTGGCTCACCAAATTTTGTTCTTCTAGGTTGAAGCGTTCGTCTACAGTAGCAGTTTTTATATTTAGGTTTCCCTCTGTTCTCTCCTATATAGATAGATGAATTTGGAACTCTAAATCCAACATGGTTGGTAGTAGCTCTTTGAAACATGACAAAATTAAGGAGTTCTCAGTTTTGTCTCTATGGTTTGTTTCCTCTTCAAGTAGCCCTAGGCACAGACTGTGGAATAGCACTTTCATTGAGAGGGGTTGCCAAGCTTCTAAGAAATTACGAGTTTCCGAAAAACCAGCAAATATTTTTTCACCCAATCTTGATGATACTTGGTGGTAATGATCGGTACACAAATCCCACTTGCCTCACCAAATTTTGTTCTTCTAGGATGAAGCATTGGTCTACAGTAGCAGTTTTTATATTTAGGTTTCCCTCTGTTCTCTCCTATATAGATAGATGAATTTGGAACTCTAAATCCAACATGGTTTGGAGTAGCTCTTTGAAACTTGACGAAATAAAGGAGTTCTCAGTTTTGTCTCTATGGTTTGTTTCCTCTTCAAGTAGCCCTAGGCACAGACTGTGGAAAGCACTTTCATTGAGAGGGGTTGCCAAGCTTCTAAGAAATTACGATTTTCCGAAATACCAGCAAATATTTTTTCACCCAATCTTGATGATACTTGTTGCTAATGATCAGTACACAAATCCCACTTGGCTCACCAAATTTTGTTCTTCTAGGATGAAGCATTCGTCTACAGTAGCAGTTTTTATATTTAGGTTTCCCTCTGTTCTCTCCTATATAGATAGATGAATTTGGAACTCTAAATCCAACATGGTTTGTAGTAGCTCTTTGAACCTTGACAAAATAAAGGAGTTCTCAGTTTTGTCTCTATGGTTTATTTCCTCTTCAAGTAGCCCTAGGCACAGACTGTGGAAAAGCACTTTCATTGAGATGGGTTTCCAAGCTTCTAAGAAATAACGATTTTCAGAAATACCAGGAAATATTTTTTCAACCAAACTTGATGATACTTGGTGGTAATGATCAGTACACAAATCCAATTTGGCTCACGAAATTTTGTTCTTCTAGTTTGAAGCTTTCGTCTATAGTAGCAGTATTTATATTTAGGTTTCCCTCTGTTCTCTCATATATAGATAGATGAATTTGGAACTCTAAATTCAACATGGTTTGTAGTAGCTCTTTGAAACTTGACGAAATAAAGGAGTTCTCAGTTTTGTCTCTATGGTTTGTTTCCTCTTCAAGTAGCCCTAGGCACAGACTGTGGAAAGCACTTTCATTGAGATGGTTGCCAAGCTTCTAAGAAATAAAGAGTTTCGGAAATACCAGCAAATATTTTTTCACCCAATCTTGATGATACGTGGTGGTAATGATCGGTACACAAATCCCACTTGGTTCACCAAATTTTGTTTTTCTAGGTTGAAGCCTTCGTCTACAGTAGCAGTTTTTATATTTAGGTTTCCCTCTGTGTTCTCCTATGTAGATAGATGAATTTGGAACTCTAATTCCAACATGGTTTGTAGTAGCTCTTTGAAACTTGACAAAATAAAGGAGTTCTCAGTTTTGTCTCTATGGTTTGTTTCCTCTTCAAGTAGCCCTAGGCACAGACTGTGGAAAACACTTTCATTTAGATGGGTTGCCAAGCTTCTAAGTAGTAACGATTTTCCGAAATACCAGGAAATATTTTTTCACCCAATCTTGATGATACTTGGTGGAAATGATCAGTATACAAATCCCACTTGGCTCACCAAATTCTGTTCTTCTAGGTTGAAGCGTTCGTCTACAGTAGCAGTTTTTATATTTAGGATTCCCTCTGTTCTCTCATATATAGATAGATGAATTTGGAACGCTAAATCCAACATGGTTTGAAGTAGTTCTTTGAAACTTGACAAAATAAAGGAGTTCTCAGTTTTGTCTCTATGGTTTATTTCCTCTTCAAGTAGCCCTAGGCACAGACTGTGGAAAAGCACTTTCATTGAGATGGGTTTCCAAGCTTCTAAGAAATAACGATTTTCAGAAATACCAGCAAATATTTTTTCAACCAAACTTGATGATACTTGGTGGTAATGATCAGTACACAAATCCAATTTGGCTCACGAAATTTTGTTCTTCTAGTTTGAAGCTTTCGTCTACAGTAGCAGTATTTATATTTAGGTTTCCCTCTGTTCTCTCATATATAGATAGATGAATTTGGAACTCTAAATTCAACATGGTTTGTAGTAGCTCTTTGAAACTTGACGAAATAAAGGAGTTCTCAGTTTTGTCTCTATGGTTTGTTTCCTCTTCAAGTAGCCCTAGGCACAGACTGTGGAAAGCACTTTCATTGAGATGGTTGCCAAGCTTCTAAGAAATAAAGAGTTTCGGAAATACCAGCAAATATTTTTTCACCCAATCTTGATGATACGTGGTGGTAATGATCGGTACACAAATCCCACTTGGTTCACCAAATTTTGTTTTTCTAGGTTGAAGCCTTCGTCTACAGTAGCAGTTTTTATATTTAGGTTTCCCTCTGTGTTCTCCTATGTAGATAGATGAATTTGGAACTCTAATTCCAACATGGTTTGTAGTAGCTCTTTGAAACTTGACAAAATAAAGGAGTTCTCAGTTTTGTCTCTATGGTTTGTTTCCTCTTCAAGTAGCCCTAGGCACAGACTGTGGAAAAGCACTTTCATTGAGATGGGTTTCCAAGATTCTAAGAAGTAACGATTTTCCGAAATACCAGGAAATATTTTTTCACCCAATCTTGGTGATACTTGGTGGTAATGATCAGTATACAAATCCCACTTGGCTCACCAAATTTTGTTCTGCTAGGTTGAAGCGTTCGTCTACAATAGCAGTTTTTATATTTAGGATTCTCTCTGTTCTCTCCTATATAGATAGATGAATTTGGAACTCTAAATACAACATGGTTTGTAGTAGTTCTTTGAAACTTGACAAAATAAAGGAGTTCTCAGTTTTGTCTCTATGGTTTGTTTCCTCGTCAAGTAGCCCTAGGCACAGACTGTGGAAAAGCACTTTCATTGAGAGGGGTTGCCAAGCTTCTAAGAAATTACGAGTTTCCGAAATACCAGCAAATATTTTTTCACCCAATCTTGATGATACTTGGTGGTAATGATCGGTACACAAATCCCACTTGGCTCACGAAATTTTTTTCTTCTAGTTTGAAGCTTTCGTCTACAGTAGCAGTTTTTGTATTTAGGTTTCCCTCGGTTCTCTCCTATATAGATAGATGAATGTGGAACTCTGAATCCAACATGGTTTGTAGTAGCTCTTTGAAACTTGACAAAATAAAGTAGTTCTCTGTTTCGTCTTTATGGTTTGTTTTCTCTTCATGTAGCTCTAGGCACAGACTGTGGAAAAGCACTTTCATTGAGAGGGGTTGCCAAGCTTCTAAGAAATGACGAGTTTCCAAAATACCAGAAAATATTTTTTCACCCAATCTTCATGATACTTGTTGCTAATGATCAGTACACAAATCCCACTTGGCTCACCAAATTTTGTTCTTCTAGGTTGAAGCGTTCGTCTACAGTAGCAGTTTTTATATTTAGGTTTCCTCTGTTCTCTCCTATATAGATAGATGAATTTGGAACTCTAAATCCAACATGGTTGGTAGTAGCTCTTTGAAACATGACAAAATTAAGGAGTTCTCAGTTTTGTCTCTATGGTTTGTTTCCTCTTCAAGTAGCCCTAGGCACAGACTGTGGAATAGCACTTTCATTGAGAGGGGTTGCCAAGCTTCTAAGAAATTACGAGTTTCCGAAAAACCAGCAAATATTTTTTCACCCAATCTTGATGATACTTGGTGGTAATGATCGGTACACAAATCCCACTTGCCTCACCAAATTTTGTTCTTCTAGGATGAAGCATTGGTCTACAGTAGCAGTTTTTATATTTAGGTTTCCCTCTGTTCTCTCCTATATAGATAGATGAATTTGGAACTCTAAATCCAACATGGTTTGGAGTAGCTCTTTGAAACTTGACGAAATAAAGGAGTTCTCAGTTTTGTCTCTATGGTTTGTTTCCTCTTCAAGTAGCCCTAGGCACAGACTGTGGAAAGCACTTTCATTGAGAGGGGTTGCCAAGCTTCTAAGAAATTACAATTTTCCGAAATACCAGCAAATATTTTTTCACCCAATCTTGATGATACTTGTTGCTAATGATCAGTACACAAATCCCACTTGGCTCACCAAATTTTGTTCTTCTAGGATGAAGCATTCGTCTACAGTAGCAGTTTTTATATTTAGGTTTCCCTCTGTTCTCTCCTATATAGATAGATGAATTTGGAACTCTAAATCCAACATGGTTTGTAGTAGCTCTTTGAACCTTGACAAAATAAAGGAGTTCTCAGTTTTGTCTCTATGGTTTATTTCCTCTTCAAGTAGCCCTAGGCACAGACTGTGGAAAAGCACTTTCATTGAGATGGGTTTCCAAGCTTCTAAGAAATAACGATTTTCAGAAATACCAGGAAATATTTTTTCAACCAAACTTGATGATACTTGGTGGTAATGATCAGTACACAAATCCAATTTGGCTCACGAAATTTTGTTCTTCTAGTTTGAAGCTTTCGTCTATAGTAGCAGTATTTATATTTAGGTTTCCCTCTGTTCTCTCATATATAGATAGATGAATTTGGAACTCTAAATTCAACATGGTTTGTAGTAGCTCTTTGAAACTTGACGAAATAAAGGAGTTCTCAGTTTTGTCTCTATGGTTTGTTTCCTCTTCAAGTAGCCCTAGCCACAGACTGTGGAAAGCACTTTCATTGAGATGGTTGCCAAGCTTCTAAGAAATAAAGAGTTTCGGAAATACCAGCAAATATTTTTTCACCCAATCTTGATGATACGTGGTGGTAATGATCGGTACACAAATCCCACTTGGTTCACCAAATTTTGTTTTTCTAGGTTGAAGCCTTCGTCTACAGTAGCAGTTTTTATATTTAGGTTTCCCTCTGTGTTCTCCTATGTAGATAGATGAATTTGGAACTCTAATTCCAACATGGTTTGTAGTAGCTCTTTGAAACTTGACAAAATAAAGGAGTTCTCAGTTTTGTCTCTATGGTTTGTTTCCTCTTCAAGTAGCCCTAGGCACAGACTGTGGAAAACACTTTCATTTAGATGGGTTGCCAAGCTTCTAAGTAGTAACGATTTTCCGAAATACCAGGAAATATTTTTTCACCCAATCTTGATGATACTTGGTGGAAATGATCAGTATACAAATCCCACTTGGCTCACCAAATTCTGTTCTTCTAGGTTGAAGCGTTCGTCTACAGTAGCAGTTTTTATATTTAGGATTCCCTCTGTTCTCTCATATATAGATAGATGAATTTGGAACGCTAAATCCAACATGGTTTGAAGTAGTTCTTTGAAACTTGACAAAATAAAGGAGTTCTCAGTTTTGTCTCTATGGTTTATTTCCTCTTCAAGTAGCCCTAGGCACAGACTGTGGAAAAGCACTTTCATTGAGATGGGTTTCCAAGCTTCTAAGAAATAACGATTTTCAGAAATACCAGCAAATATTTTTTCAACCAAACTTGATGATACTTGGTGGTAATGATCAGTACACAAATCCAATTTGGCTCACGAAATTTTGTTCTTCTAGTTTGAAGCTTTCGTCTACAGTAGCAGTATTTATATTTAGGTTTCCCTCTGTTCTCTCATATATAGATAGATGAATTTGGAACTCTAAATTCAACATGGTTTGTAGTAGCTCTTTGAAACTTGACGAAATAAAGGAGTTCTCAGTTTTGTCTCTATGGTTTGTTTCCTCTTCAAGTAGCCCTAGGCACAGACTGTGGAAAGCACTTTCATTGAGATGGTTGCCAAGCTTCTAAGAAATAAAGAGTTTCGGAAATACCAGCAAATATTTTTTCACCCAATCTTGATGATACGTGGTGGTAATGATCGGTACACAAATCCCACTTGGTTCACCAAATTTTGTTTTTCTAGGTTGAAGCCTTCGTCTACAGTAGCAGTTTTTATATTTAGGTTTCCCTCTGTGTTCTCCTATGTAGATAGATGAATTTGGAACTCTAATTCCAACATGGTTTGTAGTAGCTCTTTGAAACTTGACAAAATAAAGGAGTTCTCAGTTTTGTCTCTATGGTTTGTTTCCTCTTCAAGTAGCCCTAGGCACAGACTGTGGAAAAGCACTTTCATTGAGATGGGTTTCCAAGATTCTAAGAAGTAACGATTTTCCGAAATACCAGGAAATATTTTTTCACCCAATCTTGGTGATACTTGGTGGTAATGATCAGTATACAAATCCCACTTGGCTCACCAAATTTTGTTCTGCTAGGTTGAAGCGTTCGTCTACAATAGCAGTTTTTATATTTAGGATTCTCTCTGTTCTCTCCTATATAGATAGATGAATTTGGAACTCTAAATACAACATGGTTTGTAGTAGTTCTTTGAAACTTGACAAAATAAAGGAGTTCTCAGTTTTGTCTCTATGGTTTGTTTCCTCGTCAAGTAGCCCTAGGCACAGACTGTGGAAAAGCACTTTCATTGAGAGGGGTTGCCAAGCTTCTAAGAAATTACGAGTTTCCGAAATACCAGCAAATATTTTTTCACCCAATCTTGATGATACTTGGTGGTAATGATCGGTACACAAATCCCACTTGGCTCACGAAATTTTTTTCTTCTAGTTTGAAGCTTTCGTCTACAGTAGCAGTTTTTGTATTTAGGTTTCCCTCGGTTCTCTCCTATATAGATAGATGAATGTGGAACTCTGAATCCAACATGGTTTGTAGTAGCTCTTTGAAACTTGACAAAATAAAGTAGTTCTCTGTTTCGTCTTTATGGTTTGTTTTCTCTTCATGTAGCTCTAGGCACAGACTGTGGAAAAGCACTTTCATTGAGAGGGGTTGCCAAGCTTCTAAGAAATGACGAGTTTCCAAAATACCAGAAAATATTTTTTCACCCAATCTTCATGATACTTGTTGCTAATGATCAGTACACAAATCCCACTTGGCTAACCAAATTTTGTTCTTCTAGGTTGAAGCGTTCGTCTACAGTAGCAGTTTTTATATTTAGGTTTCCTCTGTTCTCTCCTATATAGATAGATGAATTTGGAACTCTAAATCCAACATGGTTGGTAGTAGCTCTTTGAAACATGACAAAATTAAGGAGTTCTCAGTTTTGTCTCTATGGTTTGTTTCCTCTTCAAGTAGCCCTAGGCACAGACTGTGGAATAGCACTTTCATTGAGAGGGGTTGCCAAGCTTCTAAGAAATTACGAGTTTCCGAAAAACCAGCAAATATTTTTTCACCCAATCTTGATGATACTTGGTGGTAATGATCGGTACACAAATCCCACTTGCCTCACCAAATTTTGTTCTTCTATGATGAAGCATTGGTCTACAGTAGCAGTTTTTATATTTAGGTTTCCCTCTGTTCTCTCCTATATAGATAGATGAATTTGGAACTCTAAATCCAACATGGTTTGGAGTAGCTCTTTGAAACTTGACGAAATAAAGGAGTTCTCAGTTTTGTCTCTATGGTTTGTTTCCTCTTCAATAGCCCTAGGCACAGACTGTGGAAAGCACTTTCATTGAGAGGGGTTGCCAAGCTTCTAAGAAATTACGATTTTCCGAAATACCAGCAAATATTTTTTCCCCCAATCTTGATGATACTTGTTGCTAATGATCAGTACACAAATCCCACTTGGCTCACCAAATTTTGTTCTTCTAGGATGAAGCATTCGTCTACAGTAGCAGTTTTTATATTTAGGTTTCCCTCTGTTCTCTCCTATATAGATAGATGAATTTGGAACTCTAAATCCAACATGGTTTGTAGTAGCTCTTTGAACCTTGACAAAATAAAGGAGTTCTCAGTTTTGTCTCTATGGTTTATTTCCTCTTCAAGTAGCCCTAGGCACAGACTGTGGAAAAGCATTTTCATTGAGATGGGTTTCCAAGCTTCTAAGAAATAACGATTTTCAGAAATACCAGGAAATATTTTTTCAACCAAACTTGATGATACTTGGTGGTAATGATCAGTACACAAATCCAATTTGGCTCACGAAATTTTGTTCTTCTAGTTTGAAGCTTTCGTCTACAGTAGCAGTATTTATATTTAGGTTTCCCTCTGTTCTCTCATATATAGATAGATGAATTTGGAACTCTAAATTCAACATGGTTTGTAGTAGCTCTTTGAAACTTGACGAAATAAAGGAGTTCTCAGTTTTGTCTCTATGGTTTGTTTCCTCTTCAAGTAGCCCTAGGCACAGACTGTGGAAAGCACTTTCATTGAGATGGTTGCCAAGCTTCTAAGAAATAAAGAGTTTCGGAAATACCAGCAAATATTTTTTCACCCAATCTTGATGATACGTGGTGGTAATGATCGGTACACAAATCCCACTTGGTTCACCAAATTTTGTTTTTCTAGGTTGAAGCCTTCGTCTACAGTAGCAGTTTTTATATTTAGGTTTCCCTCTGTGTTCTCCTATGTAGATAGATGAATTTGGAACTCTAATTCCAACATGGTTTGTAGTAGCTCTTTGAAACTTGACAAAATAAAGGAGTTCTCAGTTTTGTCTCTATGGTTTGTTTCCTCTTCAAGTAGCCCTAGGCACAGACTGTGGAAAACACTTTCATTTAGATGGGTTGCCAAGCTTCTAAGTAGTAACGATTTTCCGAAATACCAGGAAATATTTTTTCACCCAATCTTGATGATACTTGGTGGTAATGATCGGTACACAAATCCCACTTGGTTCACCAAATTTTGTTTTTCTAGGTTGAAGCCTTCGTCTACAGTAGCAGTTTTTATATTTAGGTTTCCCTCTGTGTTCTCCTATGTAGATAGATGAATTTGGAACTCTAATTCCAACATGGTTTGTAGTAGCTCTTTGAAACTTGACAAAATAAAGGGGTTCTCAGTTTTGTTTCTATGGCTTCTTTCCTCTACAAGTAGCCCTAGGCACAGACTGTGGGAAAGCACTTTCATTGAGAGGGGTTGCCAAGCTTATAAGAAATTACGAGTTTCCGAAATACCAGCAAATATCTTTTCACCCAATCTTGATGATACTTGGTGGTAATGATCGGTACACAAATCCCACTTGGCTCACGAAATTTTTTTCTTCTAGTTTGAAGCTTTCGTATACAGTAGCAGTTTTTGTATTTAGGTTTCCCTCTGTTCTCTCCTATATAGATAGTTGAATTTGGAACTCTAAATCCAACATGGTTTGTAGTGGCTCTTTGAAACTTGATAAAATATAGTAGTTCTCAGTTTTGTCTCCATGGTTTGTTTCCTCTTCAAGTAGCCCTTGGCACAGACTGTGGAAAAGCACTTTCATTGAGAGGGTTGCCAAGCTTCTAAGAAAATAACGAGTTTCCAAAATACCAGAAATATTTTTCACCCAATCTTCATGCTACTTGTTGCTAATGATCAGTACACATTTCCCACTTGGCTCACTAATTTTGTTCTTCTAGGTTGAAGCGTTCCGTCTACAGTAGCAGTTTTAATATTTAGGTTTCCCTCTGTTTTCTCCTATATAGATAGATGATTTTAGAACTCTAAATCCAACATGGTTTGTAGTAGCTCTTTGAAACTTGACAAAATAAAAGAGTTCTCAGTTTTGTCTCCATGGTTTTGTATCCTCTTCAAGTATCCCTAGGCACAGACTGTGGAAAGCACTTTCATTGAGATGGGTTGCCCAGCTTCTAAGAAATAACGAGTTTCCGAAATACCAGCAAATATTTTTTCACCCAAACTTGATGATACTTGGTGGTAATGATCAGTACACAACTTCCACTTGGCTCACCAAATTTTGTTCTTCTAGTTTGAAGCTTTCGTCTACAGTAGCAGTTTTTATATTTAGGTTTCCCTCTGTTCTCTCCTATATAGATAGTTGAATTTGGAACTCTAAATCCAACATGGTTTGTAGTAGCTCTTTGAAACTTGACAAAATAAAGGAGTTCTCTTTTTGTCTCTATGGTTTGTTTCCTCTTCTAGAAGCCCTAGGCACAGACTGTGGAAAAGCACTTTCATTGAGAGGGGTTGCCAAGCTTCTAAGAAATAACGAGTTTCCAAAATACCAGCAAATATTTTTTCACCCAATCTTGATGATACTTGGTCGAAATGATCAGTACACAAATCCCACTTGGCTCACCAAATTTTGTTCTTCTAGTTTGAAGCGTTCGTCTACAGTAGCATTTTTTATATTTAGGTTTCCCTCTGTTCTCTCCTATATAGAAAGATGAATTTGAAACTCTAAATAAAACATGGTTTTTAGTAGGTCTTTGAAACTTAACAAAATAAAGGAGTTCTCAGTTTTGTCTCTATGGTTTGTTTAATCTTCAAGGAGCCATAGGCACAGAATGTGGAAAAGCACTTTAATTAAGAGGGGTTGCCAAGCTTCTAAGAAATAACGAGTTTCCGAAATACAAGCAAATATTTTTTCACCAAACTTGATGATACTTGGTGGTAATGATCAGTACACAAATCCCACTTGGCTCACCAAATTTTGTTCTTCTAGGTTGAAGCGTTCGTCCACAGTAGCAGTTTTTATATTGAGGTTTCACTCTGTTCTGTCATATATTGATAGATGAATTTGCAACTCTAAATCCAACAAGGTTTGTAGTAGCTCTTTGAAACTTGACAATATAAAGGAGTTCTCAGTTTTGTCTTTATGCTTTGTTTCCGCTTCAAGTAGCCCTTGGCACAGACTGTGGAAAAGCAATTTCATTGAGAGGAGTTGCCAATCTTCTAAGAAATAACGAGTTTCCGAAATATCAGCAAATATTTTTTCACCCAATCTTGATGATACTTTGTGCTAATGATCAGTACACATTCCCACTTGGCTCACCAAATTTTGTTCTTCTATGTTGAAGCGTTCGTCTAAAGTTGCAGTTTTTATATTAGGTTTCCCTCTGTTCTCTCCTATATAGTTAGATGAATTTGGAACTCTAAATCCAACATGGTTTGTAGTAGCTCTTTGAAACTTGACAATATAAAGGAGTTCTCAGTTTTGTCTCTATGGTTTGTTTCCTCTTCAAGTAGCCTCGGCACAGACTGTGGAAGAGCACTTTCATTGAAATGGGTTGCAAAGCTTCTAAGATATAACGAGTTTCCGAAATACCAGCAAATATTTTTTCACCCATACTTGATGATACTTGGTGGTAATGATCAGTACACAAATTGCACTTGGCTCACCAAATTTTCTTCTTCTAGTTTGAAACTTTCGTATACAGTAGCAGTATTTATATTTAGGTTTCCCTCTGTTATCTCCTATATAGATAGATGAATTTGGAACTCTAAATCCAACATGGTTTCTAGTAGCTCTTTGAAACTTGACAAAATAAAGGAGTTCTCAGTTTTGTCTCCATGGTTTGGTTCCTCTCAAGTAGCCCTAGGCACAGACTGTGGAAAAGCACTTTCATTGAGAGGGGTTGCCAAGCTTCTAAGAAATAACGAGTTTCCGAAATACTAGCAAATATTTTTTCACCAATCTTGATGATACTTGGTGCTAATGATCAGTACACAAATCCCACTTGGTTCACCAAATTTTGTTCTTCTAGGTTGAAGCGTTCGTCTACACTAGTAGTATTTATATTTATTTTTCACTCTATTCTCTCCTATATAGATAGATTAATTTGGAACTCTAAATCCAACATGGTTGTTAGTAGCTCTTTGAAACATGACAAAATTAAGGAGTTCTCAGTTTTGTCTCTATGGTTTGTTTCCTCTCAAGTAGCCCTAGGCACAGACTGTGGAATAGCACTTTCATTGAGAAGGGTTGCCAAGCTTCTAAGAAATTACGAGTTTCCGAAAAACCAGCAAATATTTTTTCACCCAATCTTGATGATACTTGGTGGTAATGATCGGTACACAAATCCCACTTGCCTCACCAAATTTTGTTCTTCTAGGATGAAGCATTGGTCTACAGTAGCAGTTTATATATTTAGGTTTCCCTCTGTTCTCTCTATATAGATAGATGAATTTGGAACTCTAAATCCAACATGGTTTGGAGTAGCTCTTTGAAACTTGACGAAATAAAGGAGTTCTCAGTTTTGTCTCTATGGTTTGTTTCCTCTTCAAGTAGCCCTAGGCACAGACGGTGGAAAGCACTTTCATTGAGAGGGGTTGCCAAGCTTCTAAGAAATTACGATTTTCCGAAATACCAGCAAATGTTTTTCACCCAATCTTGATGATACTTGTTGCTAATGATCAGTACACAAATCCCACTTGGCTCACCAAATTTTGTTCTTCTAGGATGAAGCATTCGTCTACAGTAGCAGTTTTTATATTTAGGTTTCCCTCTGTTCTCTTCTATATAGATAGATGAATTTGGAACTCTAATTCCAACATGGTTTGTAGTAGCTCTTTGAACTTGACAAAATAAAGGAGTTCTCAGTTTTGTCTCTATGGTTTATTTCCTCTTCAAGTAGCCCTAGGCACAGACTGTGGAAAAGCACTTTCATTGAGATGGGTTTCCAAGCTTCTAAGAAATAACGATTTTCAGAAATACCAGCAAATATTTTCTCAACCAAACTTGATGATACTTGGTGGTAATGATCAGTACACAAAATCCAATTTGGCTCACGAAATTTTGTTCTTCTAGTTTGAAGCTTTTGTCTACAGTAGCAGTATTTATATTTAGGGTTCCCTCTGTTATCTCATATATAGATAGATGAATTTGGAACTCTAAATTCAACATGGTTTGTAGTAGCTCTTTGAAACTTGACGAAATAAAGGAGTTCTAAGTTTTGTCTCTATGGTTTGTTTCCTCTTCAAGTAGCCCTAGGCACAGACTGTGGAAAGCACTTTCATTGAGATGGTTGCCAAGCTTCTAAGAAATAAAAAGTTTCGGAAATACCAGCAAATATTTTTTCACCCAATCTTGATGATACGTGGTGGTAATGATCGGTACACAAATCCCACTTGGTTCACCAAATTTTGTTTTTCTAGGTTGAAGCCTTCGTCTACAGTAGCAGTTTTTATATTTAGGTTTCCCTCTGTGTTCTCCTATGTAGATAGATGAATTTGGAACTCTAATTCCAACATGGTTTGTAGTAGCTCTTTGAAACTTGACAAAATAAAGGAGTTCTCAGTTTTGTCTCTATGGTTTGTTTCCTCTTCACGTAGCCCTAGGCACAGACTGTGGAAAGCACTTTCATTGAGATGGGTTGCCAAGCTTCTAAGTAGTAACGATTTCCGAAATACCAGGAAATATTTTTTCACCCAATCTTGATGATACTTGGTGGTAATGATCAGTATACAAATCCCACTTGGCTCACCAAATTTTGTTCTTCTAGGTTGAAGCGTTCGTCTACAGTAGCAGTTTTTATATTTAGGATTCCCTCTGTTCTCTCATATATAGATAGATGAATTTGGAACGCTAAATCCAACATGGTTTGTAGTAGTTCTTTGAAACTTGACAAAATAAAGGAGTTCTCAGTTTTGTCTCTATGGTTTGTTTCCTCTTCAAGTAGCCCTAGGCACAGACTGTGGGAAAGCACTTTCATTGAGAGGGGTTGCCAAGCTTATAAGAAATTAAGATTTTCCGAAATACCAGCAAATATTTTTTCACCCAATCTTGATGATACTTGGTGGTAATGATCGGTACACAAATCCCACTTGGCTCACGAAATTTTTTTCTTCTAGTTTGAAGCGTTCGTCTACAGTAGCAGTTTTTGTATTTAGGTTTCCCTCTGTTCTCTCCTATATAGATAGTTGAATTTGGAACTCTAAATCCAACATGGTTTGTAGTAGATCTTTGAAACTTGATAAAATATAGTAGTTCTCAGTTTTGTCTCCATGGTTTGTTTCCTCTTCAAGTACCCCTTGGCACAGACTGTGGAAAAGCACTTTCATTGATAGGGGTTGCCAAGCTTCTAAGAAATAACGAGTTTCCAAAATACCAGCAAATATTTTTTCACCCAATCTTCATGCTACTTGTTGCTAATGATCAGTACACATTTCCCACTTGGCTCACCTAATTATTTTCTTCTAGGTTAAAGCGTTCGTCTACAGTAGCAGTTTTTATATGTTCTCTCCTATATAGATAGATGATTTTGGAACTCTAATCCAACATGGTTTGTAGTAGCTCTTTGAAACTTGACAAAATAAAAGAGTTCTCAGTTTTGTCTCCATGGTTTGTATCCTCTTCAAGTATCCCTAGGCACAGACTGTGGAAAGCACTTTCATTGAGATGGGTTGCCAAGCTTCTAAGAAATAACGAGTTTCCAAAATACCAGCAAATATTTTTTCACCCAAACTTGATGATACTTGGTGGTAATGATCAGTACACAAATTCCACTTGGCTCACCAAATTTTGTTCTTCTAGTTTGAAGCTTTCGTCTACAGTAGCAGTTTTTATATTTAGGTTTCCCTCTGTTCTCTCCTGTATAGATAGTTGAATTTGGAACTCTAAATCCAATATGGATTGTAGTAGCTCTTTGAAACTTGACAAAATAAAAAAGTTCTCTTTTTGTCTCTATGGTTTGTTTCCTCTTCAAGAAGCCCTAGGCACAGACTGTGGAAAAGCACTTTCATTGAGAGGGGTTGCCAAGCTTCTAAGAAATAACGAGTTTCCGAAATACCAGCAAATATTTTTTCACCCAATCTTGATGATACGTGGTCGAAATGATCAGTACACAAATCCCACTTGGCTCACGAAATTTTTTTCTTCTAGTTTGAAGCTTTCGTATACAGTAGCAGTTTTTGTATTTAGGTTTCCCTCTGTTCTCTCCTATATAGTTAGATGAATTTGGAACTCTAAATCCAACATGGTTTGTAGTAGCTCTTTGAAACTTGACAATATAAAGGAGTTCTCACTTTTGTCTCTATGGTTTGTTTCCTCTTCAAGTAGCCCTCGGCACAGACTGTGGAAGAGCACTTTCATTGAAATGGGTTGCAAAGCTTCTAAGATATAACGAGTTTCCGAAATACCAGCAAATATTTTTTCACCCATACTTGATGATACTTGGTGGTAATGATCAGTACACAAATTGCACTTGGCTCACCAAATTTTCTTCTTCTAGTTTGAAGCTTTCGTATACAGTAGCAGTATTTATATTTAGGTTTCCCTCTGTTATCTCCTATATAGATAGATGAATTTGGAACTCTAAATCCAACATGGTTTGTAGTAGCTCTTTGAAACTTGACAAAATAAAGGAGTTCTCAGTTTTGTCTCCATGGTTTGGTTCCTCTTCAAGTAGCCCTAGGCACAGACTGTGGAAAAGCACTTTCATTGAGATGGGTTGCCAAGCTTCTAAGAAATAACGAGTTTCCGAAATACCAGCAAATATTTTTTCTCCCAAACTTGATGATACTTGGTGGTAATGATCACTACACAAATCCCACATGGCTCACCAAATTTTGTACTTCTAGTTTGAAGCTTTCGTCTACAGTAGCAGTTTTTATATTTAGGTTTCCCTCTGTTCTCTACTATATAGATAAATGAATTTGGAACTCTAAATAAAACATGGTTTGTAGTAGCTCTTTGAAACTTGACAAAATAAAGGAGGTCTTTGTTTTGTTTCTATGGTTTGTTTAATGTTCAAGGAGCCCGAGGCACAGACTGTGGAAAAGCACTTTCATTGAGAGGGGTTGCCAAGCTTCTAAGAAATAACGAGTTTCCGTAATACCAGCAAATATTTTTTCACCCAAACTAGATGATACTCGGTACTAATGATCAGTACACAAATCCCACTTGGCTCACCAAATTTTGTTCTTCTAGGTTGAAGCGTTCGTCTACAGTAGCAGTTTTTATATTTAGGTATCACTCTGTTCTCTCCTATATAGATAGATGAATTTGGACCTCTAAATCCAACATGGTTTGTAGTAGCTCTTTGAAACTTGACAAACTAATGGAGTTCTCTGTTTTGTCTCTATGGTTTGTTTCCTCTTCAATTAGCCCTAGGCACAGACTGTGGAAAGGCACTTTCACTGAGAAGGGTTGGCAAGCTTCAAAGAAATAAAGAGTTTCCGAAATACCAGCAAATATTTTTTCACCCAATCTTGATGATACTTGTTGCTAATGATCAGTACACAAATCCCACTTGGCTCAACAAATTTTGTTCTTCTAGGTTGAAGCGTTCGTCTACAGTAGCAGTTTTTATATTTAGGTTTCAATCTGTTCTCTCCTATATAGATACATGAATTTGGAACTCTAAATCCAAAGTGGTTTGTAGTACCTCTTTTAAACTTGACAAAATAAAGTAGTTCTCAGTTTTCTCTCTATGGTTTGTTTAATCTTCAAGGAGCCCTAGGCACAGACTGTGGAAAAGCACTTTCATTGAGAGGGGTTGCAAGCTTCTAAGAAATAACGAGTATCCGAAATACCAGCAAATACTTTTTCACCCAATCTTGATGATACTTGGGGTAATGATCAATATAAAAATCCCACTTGGGTCACCAAATTTTGTTCTTCTAGGTGGAAGCGTTCGTGTACAGTAGCAATTTTTATATTTAGATTTCCCTCTGTTCTCTCCTATATAGATAGATGAATTTGGAACTCTAAATCCAACATGGTTTGTAGTAGCTCTTTGAAACTTGAAAAATAAAGGAGTTCCCAGTTTTATCTCTATGGTTTGTTTCCTCTTCAAGTAGCCCTAGGCACAGACTGTGGAAAAGCAATTTCATTGAGAGGGGTTGCCAAGCTTCTAAGAAATAACGACTTTTCGAAATAGCAGCAAATATTTTTTCACCCAATCTTGATGATACTTGCTGGTAATGATCAGTACACAAATCCCACTTGGCTCACCAAATTTTGTTCTTCTCGGTTGAAGCGTTCGTCTACAGTTGCAGTTTTATATTTAGGTTTCACTCTGTTCTCTCATATATAATTAGATGAATTTGGAACTCTAAATAAAACGTGGTTTGTAGTAGCTCTTTGAAACTTGACAAAATAAAGGAGTTCTTAGTTTTGTCTCTATGGTTTGTTTAATCTTCAAGGAGCCCAAGGCACAGACTGTGGAAAAGCACTTTCATTGAGAGGGGTTGCCAAGCTTCTATGAAATAACGAGTTTCCGAAATACCAGCAAATATTTTTTCACCCAATCATGATGATACTTGGTGGTAATGATCAGTACACAAATCCCACTTGTCTCACCAAATTTTGTTCTTCTAGGTTGAAGCGTTCGTCTACAGTAGCAGTTTTTATATTTAGGTTTCACTCTGTTCTCTCTTATATAGTTAGATGAATTTGGAAATCTAAATCCAACATGGTTACTAGTAGCTCTTTGAAACTTGACAAAATAAAGGAGCTCTCAGTTTTGTCTCTATAGTTTGTTTCCTCTTCAAGTAGCTCGAGGCACAGACTGTGGAAAAACACTTTCATTGAAAGGGGTGGCCAAGCTTTCAAGAAATAACGAGTTTCCGAAATACCAGCAAATATTTTTTCACCCAATCTTGATGATACTTGGTCGTAATGATCGGTACACAAATCCCACTTGACTCACCAAATTTTGTTCTTCTAGTTTGAAGCGTTCATTTAGAGTAGCAGTATATATTTTTAGGTTTCGATATGTTCTCTCCTATATAGATAGATGAATTTGGAACTCTAAATCCAACATGGTTTGTAGTAGCTCTTTGTAACTTGACAAAGTACCAGAGTTCTCAGTTTTGTCCCTATGGTGTGTTTAATCTTCAAGGAGCCCTAGGCACAGACTGTGGAAATGCATTTTCATTGAGAGGGGTTGCCAAGCATCTAAGAAATAACGAGTTTCCAGAATACCAGCAAATATTTTTTCACCCAATCTTGATGATTCTTGGTGGAAATGATCAGTACACAAATCCCACTTGGCTCACCAAATTTTGTTCTTCTAGTTTGAAGCGTTCGTCTACAGTAGCAGTTTTTATATTTAGGTTTCACTCTGTTCTCTCCTATATAGAAAGATGAATTTGGATCTCTAAATAAAACATGGTTTTTAGTAGGTCTTTGAAACTTTACAAAATAAAGGAGTTCTCAGTTTTGTCTCTATGGTTTGCTTAATGTTCAAGGAGCCCTAGGCACAGACTGTGGAAAAGCACTTTAATTAAGAGGGGTTGCCAAGCTTCTAAGAAATAACGAGTTTCCGAAAAACCAGCAAATATTTTTTCACCCAAACTTGATGATACTTGGTTGTAATGATCAGTACACAAATCCCACTTGGCTCACCAAATTTTGTTCTTCTACGTTGAAGCGTTCGTCTACAGTAGCAGTTTTTATATTGAGGTTTCACTCTGTTCTCTCATATATTTATGGATGAATTTGGAACTCTAAATCCAACATGGTTTGTAGTAGCTCTTTCAAACTTGACAAAATAAAGGAGTTCTCAGTTTTGTCTTTATGCTTTGTTTCCGCTTCAAGTAGCCCTTGGCTCAGACTGTGGAAAAGCACTTTCATTGAGAGGGGTTGCCAATCTTCTAAGAAATAACGAGTTTCCGAAATATCAGCAAATATTTTTTCACCCAATCTTGATGATACATGGAGCTAATGATCAGTACACATTTCCCACTTCCCTCACCAAATTTTGTTCTTCTAGGTTGAAGCGTTCGTCTACAGTAGCAGTTTTTATATTTAGGTTTCCCTCTGTTCTCTCCTATATAGTTAGATGAATTTGGAACTCTAAATCCAACATGGTTTGTAGTAGCTCTTTGAAACTTGACAATATAAAGGAGTTCTCAGTTTTGTCTCTATGGTTTGTTTTTTCTTCAAGTAGCCCTAGGCACAGACTGTGGAAAAGCACTTTCATTGAGAGGGGTTGCCAAGCTTCTAAGAAATAACGAGTTTCCGAAATACTAGCAAATATTTTTTCACCCAATCTTGATGATACTTGGTGCTAATGATCAGTACACAAATCCCACTTGGTTCACCAAATTTTGTTCTTCTAGGTTGAAGCGTTCGTCTACACTAGTAGTATATATATTTATTTTTCACTCTATTCTCTCCTATATAGATAGATTAATTTGGAACTCTAAATCCAACATGGTTGTTAGTAGCTCTTTGAAACATGACAAAATTAAGGAGTTCTCAGTTTTGTCTCTATGGTTTGTTTCCTCTCAAGTAGCCCTAGGCACAGACTGTGGAATAGCACTTTCATTGAGAAGGGTTGCCAAGCTTCTAAGAAATTACGAGTTTCCGAAAAACCAGCAAATATTTTTTCACCCAATCTTGATGATACTTGGTGGTAATGATCGGTACACAAATCCCACTTGCCTCACCAAATTTTGTTCTTCTAGGATGAAGCATTGGTCTACAGTAGCAGTTTATATATTTAGGTTTCCCTCTGTTCTCTCCTATATAGATAGATGAATTTATAACTCTAAATCCAACATGGTTTGGAGTAGCTCTTTGAAACTTGACGAAATAAAGGAGTTCTCAGTTTTGTCTCTATGGTTTGTTTCCTCTTCAAGTAGCCCTAGGCACAGCCTGTGGAAAGCACTTTCATTGAGAGGGGTTGCCAAGCTTCTAAGAAATTACGATTTTCCGAAATACCAGCAAATATTTTTTCACCCAATCTTGATGATACTTGTTGCTAATGATCAGTACACAAATCCCACTTGGCTCACCAAATTTTGTTCTTCTAGGATGAAGCATTCGTCTACAGTAGCAGTTTTTATATTTAGGTTTCCCTCTGTTCTCTCCTATATAGATAGATGAATTTGGAACTCTAATTCCAACATGGTTTGTAGTAGCTCTTTGAACCTTGACAAAATAAAGGAGTTCTCAGTTTTGTCTCTATGGTTTATTTCCTCTTCAAGTAGCCCTAGGCACAGACTGTGGAAAAGCACTTTCATTGAGATGGGTTTCCAAGCTTCTAAGAAATAACGATTTTCAGAAATACCAGCAAATATTTTTTCAACCAAACTTGATGATACTTGGTGGTAATGATCAGTACACAAATCCAATTTGGCTCACGAAATTTTGTTCTTCTAGTTTGAAGCTTTTGTCTACAGTAGCAGTATTTATATTTAGGGTTCCCTCTGTTCTCTCATATATAGATAGATGAATTTGGAACTCTAAATTCAACATGGTTTGTAGTAGCTCTTTGAAACTTGACGAAATAAAGGAGTTCTAAGTTTTGTCTCTATGGTTTGTTTCCTCTTCAAGTAGCCCTAGGCACAGACTGTGGAAAGCACTTTCATTGAGATGGTTGCCAAGCTTCTAAGAAATAAAGAGTTTCGGAAATACCAGCAAATATTTTTTCACCCAATCTTGATGATACGTGGTGGTAATGATCGGTACACAAATCCCACTTGGTTCACCAAATTTTGTTTTTCTAGGTTGAAGCCTTCGTCTACAGTAGCAGTTTTTATATTTAGGTTTCCCTCTGTGTTCTCCTATGTAGATAGATGAATTTGGAACTCTAATTCCAACATGGTTTGTAGTAGCTCTTTGAAACTTAACAAAATAAAGGAGTTCTCAGTTTTGTCTCTATGGTTTGTTTCCTCTTCAAGTGGCCCTAGGCACAGACTGTGGAAAGCACTTTCATTGAGATGGGTTGCCAAGCTTCTAAGTAGTAACGATTTTCCGAAATACCAGGAAATATTTTTTCACCCAATCTTGATGATACTTGGTGGTAATGATCAGTATACAAATCCCACTTGGCTCACCAAATTTTGTTCTTCTAGGTTGAAGCGTTCGTCTACAGTAGCAGTTTTTATATTTAGGATTCCCTCTGTTCTCTCATATATAGATAGATGAATTTGGAACGCTAAATCCAACATGGTTTGTAGTAGTTCTTTGAAACTTGACAAAATAAAGGAGTTCTCAGTTTTGTCTCTATGGTTTGTTTCCTCTTCAAGTAGCCCTAGGCACAGACTGTGGGAAAGCACTTTCATTGAGAGGGGTTGCCAAGCTTATAAGAAATTACGAGTTTCCGAAATACCAGCAAATATTTTTTCACCCAATCTTGATGATACTTGGTGGTAATGATCGGTACACAAATCCCACTTGGCTCACGAAATTTTTTTCTTCTAGTTTGAAGCGTTCGTCTACAGTAGCAGTTTTTGTATTTAGGTTTCCCTCTGTTCTCTCCTATATAGATAGTTGAATTTGGAACTCAAAATCCAACATGGTTTGTAGTAGCTCTTTGAAACTTGATAAAATATAGTAGTTCTCAGTTTTGTCTCCATGGTTTGTTTCCTCTTCAAGTACCCCTTGGCACAGACTGTGGAAAAGCACTTTCATTGAGAGGGGTTGCCAAGCTTCTAAGAAATAACGAGTTTCCAAAATACCAGCAAATATTTTTTCACCCAATCTTCATGCTACTTGTTGCTAATGATCAGTACACATTTCCCACTTGGCTCACCTAATTATTTTCTTCTAGGTTAAAGCGTTCGTCTACAGTAGCAGTTTTTATATTTAGGTTTCCCTCTGTTCTCTCCTATATAGATAGATGATTTTGGAACTCTAAATCCAACATGGTTTGTAGTAGCTCTTTGAAACTTGACAAAATAAAAGAGTTCTCAGTTTTGTCTCCATGGTTTGTATCCTCTTCAAGTATCCCTAGGCACAGACTGTGAAAAGCACTTTCATTGAGATGGGTTGCCAAGCTTCTAAGAAATAACGAGTTTCCGAAATACCAGCAAATATTTTTTCACCCAAACTTGATGATACTTGGTGGTAATGATCAGTACACAAATTCCACTTGGCTCACCAAATTTTGTTCTTCTAGTTTGAAGCTTTCGTCTACAGTAGCAGTTTTTATATTTAGGTTTCCCTCTGTTCTCTCCTATATAGATAGTTGAATTTGGAACTCTAAATCCAACATGGATTGTAGTAGCTCTTTGAAACTTGACAAAATAAAAAAGTTCTCTTTTTGTCTCTATGGTTTGTTTCCTCTTCAAGAAGCCCTAGGCACAGACTGTGGAAAAGCACTTTCATTGAGAGGGGTTGCCAAGCTTCTAAGAAATAACGAGTTTCCGAAATACCAGCAAATATTTTTTCACCCAATCTTGATGATACGTGGTCGAAATGATCAGTACACAAATCCCACTTGGCTCACGAAATTTTTTTCTTCTAGTTTGAAGCTTTCGTATACAGTAGTAGTTTTTGTATTTAGGTTTCCCTCTGTTCTCTCCTATATAGTTAGATGAATTTGGAACTCTAAATCCAACATGGTTTGTAGTAGCTCTTTGAAACTTGACAATATAAAGGAGTTCTCAGTTTTGTCTCTATGGTTTGTTTCCTCTTCAAGTAGCCCTCGGCACAGACTGTGGAAGAGCACTTTCATTGAAATGGGTTGCAAAGCTTCTAAGATATAACGAGTTTCCGAAATACCAGCAAATATTTTTTCACCCATACTTGATGATACTTGGTGGTAATGATCAGTACACAAATTGCACTTGGCTCACCAAATTTTCTTCTTCTAGTTTGAAGCTTTCGTATACAGTAGCAGTATTTATATTTAGGTTTCCCTCTGTTATCTCCTATATAGATAGATGAATTTGGAACTCTAAATCCAACATGGTTTGTAGTAGCTCTTTGAAACTTGACAAAATAAAGGAGTTCTCAGTTTTGTCTCCATGGTTTGGTTCCTCTTCAAGTAGCCCTAGGCACAGACTGTGGAAAAGCACTTTCATTGAGATGGGTTGCCAAGCTTCTAAGAAATAACGAGTTTCCGAAATACCAGCAAATATTTTTTCTCCCAAACTTGATGATACTTGTTGGTAATGATCAGTACACAAATCCCACATGGCTCAACAAATTTTGTTCTTCTAGTTTGAAGCTTTCGTCTACAGTAGCAGTTTTTATATTTAGGTTTCCCTCTGTTCTCTACTATATAGATAAATGAATTTGGAACTCTAAATAAAACATGGTTTGTAGTAGCTCTTTGAAACTTGACAAAATAAAGGAGGTCTTTGTTTTGTTTCTATGGTTTGTTTAATGTTCAAGGAGCCCGAGGCACAGACTGTGGAAAAGCACTTTCATTGAGAGGGGTTGCCAAGCTTCTAAGAAATAACGAGTTTCCGTAATACCAGCAAATATTTTTTCACCCAAACTAGATGATACTCGGTACTAATGATCAGTACACAAATCCCACTTGGCTCACCAAATTTTGTTCTTCTAGGTTGAAGCGTTCGTCTACAGTAGCAGTTTTTATATTTAGGTATCACTCTCTTCTCTCCTATATAGATAGATGAATTTGGAACTCTAAATCCAACATGGTTTGTAGTAGCTCTTTGAAACTTGACAAACTAATGGAGTTCTCTGTTTTGTCTCTATGGTTTGTTTCCTCTTCAATTAGCCCTAGGCACAGACTGTGGAAAGGCACTTTCACTGAGAAGGGTTGGCAAGCTTCAAAGAAATAACGAGTTTCCGAAATACCAGCAAATATTTTTTCACCCAATCTTGATGATACTTGTTGCTAATGATCAGTACACAAATCCCACTTGGCTCAACAAATTTTGTTCTTCTAGGTTGAAGCGTTCGTCTACAGTAGCAGTTTTTATATTTAGGTTTCAATCTGTTCTCTCCTATATAGATACATGAATTTGGAACTCTAAATCCAAAGTGGTTTGTAGTACCTCTTTTAAACTTGACAAAATAAAGTAGTTCTCAGTTTTCTCTCTATGGTTTGTTTAATCTTCAAGGAGCCCTAGGCACAGACTGTGGAAAAGCACTTTCATTGAGAGGGGTTGCAAGCTTCTAAGAAATAACGAGTATCCGAAATACCAGCAAATACTTTTTCACCCAATCTTGATGATACTTGGGGTAATGATCAATATAAAAATCCCACTTGGGTCACCAAATTTTGTTCTTCTTGGTGGAAGCGTTCGTGTACAGTAGCAATTTTTATATTTAGATTTCCCTCTGTTCTCTCCTATATAGATAGATGAATTTGGAACTCTAAATCCAACATGGTTTGTAGTAGCTCTTTGAAACTTGAAAAATAAAGGAGTTCCCAGTTTTATCTCTATGGTTTGTTTCCTCTTCAAGTAGCCCTAGGCACAGACTGTGGAAAAGCAATTTCATTGAGAGGGGTTGCCAAGCTTCTAAGAAATAACGACTTTTCGAAATAGCAGCAAATATTTTTTCACCCAATCTTGATGATACTTGCTGGTAATGATCAGTACGCAAATCCCACTTGGCTCACCAAATTTTGTTCTTCTCGGTTGAAGCGTTCGTCTACAGTTGCAGTTTTATATTTAGGTTTCACTCTGTTCTCTCATATATAATTAGATGAATTTGGAACTCTAAATAAAACGTGGTTTGTAGTAGCTCTTTGAAACTTGACAAAATAAAGGAGTTCTTAGTTTTGTCTCTATGGTTTGTTTAATCTTCAAGGAGCCCAAGGCACAGACTGTGGAAAAGCACTTTCATTGAGAGGGGTTGCCAAGCTTCTATGAAATAACGAGTTTCCGAAATACCAGCAAATATTTTTTCACCCAATCATGATGATACTTGGTGGTAATGATCAGTACACAAATCCCACTTGTCTCACCAAATTTTGTTCTTCTAGGTTGAAGCGTTCGTCTACAGTAGCAGTTTTTATATTTAGGTTTCACTCTGTTCTCTCTTATATAGTTAGATGAA
>NW_027517554.1:0-42147 GCF_048772815.1 Callospermophilus lateralis | reverse complement strand
TGAAACACGGTTTGTGCTAGCTCTTTGAAATTTAACAAAAGAAAGTAGTTTTCGGTTTCTGTCTCTATGGTTTGTTTCCTCTTGAAGCAGCCCTACCTAGAGACTGCCTAAATACACTTTCATTGGAAAGGTTTGCCAAGCGTCCAAAAGTACTGGTTTTCGAAATCTCGGCAAACCTTTTTTCACCCAATCTTGATGAGACTTTGTGGTAATGATCAGTTCACGAAGCCCACTTGTTTGCCCAATTTTCACACTCTAGGTTGAAGCGTTCCTTTCCAGTAAGAGTTTGAATTTTAGGTTTCACTCTGTTTTCTCCTATATAGATAGATGTGTTGGGAACTCTAAATGAAACACGGTTTGTGCTAGCTCTTTGAAAATTGAAAAAATAAAGTAGTTCTAATTTCTGTCTCTAGGTTTGTTTCCTCTTGAAGCAGCCCTACCTAGAGATTGCCTAAATACACGTTCATTGGAAAGGTGTGCCAAGCCTCCAAAAGTACTGGTTTTCTGAAATCTCGGCAAACCTTTTTTCACCCAATCTTGATGAGACATTGTGGTAATGATCAGTTCACTAAGCCCACTTGGCTGCCCAATTTTCACACTCTAGGTTTGAAGCGTTCGTTTCCTTTAAGAGTTTGAATTTTGAGGTTTCACTCTGTTTTCTCCTATATAGATAGATGTGTTGAAAACTCTAAATGAAACACGGTTTGTGCTAATTGACAAAATAAAGTAGTTCTAAGTTCTGTCTCTATGGTTTGTTTCCTCTTGAAGCAGCCCTACCTAGAGACTGCCTAAATACACTTTCATTGGAAAGGTGTGCCAAGCGTCCAAAAGTACTGGTTTTCTGAAATCTCGGCAAACATTTTTTCACCCAATCTTGATGAGACATTGTGGTAATGATCAGTTCACTAAGCCTAGTTGGCTGCCCAATTTTCACACTCTAGGTTGAAACGTTCGTTTCCCGTAAGAGTTTGAATTTTTAGGTTTCACTCTGTTTTCTCCTATATAGATAGATGTGTTGGGAACTCTAAATGAAACACGGTTTGTGCTAGCTCTTTGAAATTTGACAAAAGAAAGTAGTTTTAGGTTCTGTCTCTATGGTTTGTTTCCTCTTAAAGCAGCCATACCTAGAGACTGCCTAAATACACTTTCATTGGAAAGGTGTGCCAAGCGTCCAAAAGTACTGGTTTTCTGAAATCTCGGCAAACATTTTTTTCACCCAATCTTGATGATTCTC
Organism: Callospermophilus lateralis; assembly: GCF_048772815.1. Taxonomy (NCBI): domain Eukaryota; kingdom Metazoa; phylum Chordata; class Mammalia; order Rodentia; family Sciuridae; genus Callospermophilus; species Callospermophilus lateralis. The sequence continues at coordinate 40,913 of NW_027517554.1, read as the reverse complement.
TGTGGTAATGATCAGTTCACTAAGTCCACTTGGCTGGCCAATTTTCACTCTTCTAGGTTGAAGCGTTCGTTTCCAGTAAGAGTTTGAATTTTTAGGTTTCACTCCGTTTTCTCCTATATAGATAGATATGTTTGGAATTCTAAATGAAACACGGTTTGTGCTAGATCTTTGAAAATTGACAAAATAAAGTAGTTTTAGGTTCTGTCTCTATGGTTTGTTTAATCTAAAAGCAGCCCTAACTAGAGACTGCCTAAAAACACTTTGATTGGAAAGGTGTGCCAAGCGTCCAAAAGTACTGGTTTTCTGAAATCTCGGCAAAACTTTTTTCACCAAATTTGATGAGACATTGTGGTAATGATCAGTTCACTAAGCCCACTTGGCTGCCCAATTTTCACACTCTAGGTTGAAGTGTTCGATTCCTTTAAGAGTTTGAATTTTGAGGTTTCACTCTGTTTTCTCCTACATAGATAGATGTGTTGGGAACCTCTAAATGAAACACGGTTTGTGCTAGCTCTTTGAAAATTGACAAAATAATGTAGATCTAATTTCTGTCTCTATGGGTTTGTTTCCTCTTGAAGCAGCCCTACCTAGAGACTGCCTAAATACACTTTCATTGGAAAGGTGTGCCAAGCGTCCAAAAGTACTGGTTTTCTGAAATCTCGGCAAACCTTTTTTCACCCAATCTTGATGAGACCTTGTGGTAATGATCAGTTCACTAAGCCCACTTGGCTGCCCAACTTTCACACTCAAGGTTGAAGCGTTCGTTTCCAGTAAGAGTTTGAATTTTTAGGTTTCACTCTGTTTTCTCCTATATAGATAGATGTGTTTGGAACTCTAAATGAAACACGGTTTGTGCTAGCTCTTTGAAATTTGACAAAAGAAAGTAGTTTTCGGTTCTGTCTCTATGGTTTGTTTCCTCTTGAATCAGCCCTACCTAGAGACTGCCTAAATACACTTTCATTGGAAAGGTGTGCCAAGCGTCCAAAAGTACTGGTTTTCGAAATCTCGGCAAAACTTTTTTCACCCAATCTTGATGAGACTTTGTGGTAATGATCAGTTCACTAAGCCCACTTGTTTGCCCAATTTTCACACTCTAGGTTGAAGCGTTCCTTTCCAGTAAGAGTTTGAATTTTTAGGTTTCACTCTGTTTTCTCCAATATAGATAGATGTGTTGGGAACTCTAAATGAAACACGGTTTGTGCTAGCTCTTTGAAAATTGAAAAAATAAAGTAGTTCTAATTTTTGTCTCTATGGTTTGTTTCCTCTTGAAGCAGCCCTACCCTAGAGATTGCTAAATACACGTTCATTGGAAAGGTGTGCCAAGCCTCCAAAAGTACTGGTTTTCTGAAATCTCGGCAAATATTTTTTCACCCAATCTTGATGATACTCTGTGGTAATGATCAGTTCACTAAGTCCACTTGGCTGCCCAATTTTCACTCTTCTAGGTTGAAGCGTTCGTTTCCAATAAGAGTTTGAATTTTTAGGTATCACTCTGTTTTCTCCTATATAGATAGATGTGTTTGGAACTCTAAATGAAACACGGTTTGTGCTAGCTGTTGAAATTTGACAAAATAAAATAGTTTTAGGTTCTTTTTCTATGGTTTGTTTCCCTCTTGAAGCAGCCCTACCTAGAGACTGCCTAAAAACATTTTCATTGGAAAGGTGTGCCCAAGCGTCCAAAAGTACTGGTTTACTGAAATCTCGGCAAACCTTTTTTCACCCAATCTTGATGAGACATTGTGGTAATGATCAGTTCACTAAGTCCACCTGGCTGCCCAATTATCACTCTTCTAGGTTGAAGCGTTCGTTTCCTGTAAGAGTTTGAATTTTTAGGTTTCAATCTGTTTTCTCCTATATAGATAGATGTGTTGGGAACTCTAAATGAAACACGGTTTGTGCTAGCTCTTTGAAATTTGAAAAATAAAGTAGGTTTAGCTTCTGTCTCTATGGTTTGTTTCCTCTTGAAGCAGCCCTACCTAGAGACTGCCTAAATACACTTTCATTGGAAAGGTGTGCCAAGCGTCCAAAAGTACTGGTTTTCTGAAATCTCGGCAAACATTTTTTTCACCCAATTCTTGATGAGACTTTGTGGTAATCATCAGTTCACTAAGCCCACTTGGCTGCCAAATTTTCACACTCTAGGTTGAAGCGTTCCTTCCAGTAAGAGTTTGAATTTTTAGGTTTCACTCTGTTTTCTCCTATATAGATAGATGTGTTGGGAACTCTAAATGAAACACGGTTTGTGCTAGCTCTTTGAAAATTGACAAAATAAAGTAGTTCTAATTTCTGTCTCTATGGTTTGTTTCCTCTTGAAGCAGCCCTACCTAGAGATTGAATAAATACACTTTCATTGGAAAGGTGTGCCAAGCGTCCAAAAGTACGGTTTTCTGAAATCTCGGCAAACATTTTTTCACCCAATCTTGATGATTCTCTGTGGTAATGATCAGTTCACTAGTCCACTTGGCTGCCCAATTTCACTCTTCTAGGTTGAAGCGTTCGTTTCCAATAAGAGTTTGAATTTTAGGTATCACTCTGTTTTCTCCTATATAGATAGATGTGTTTGGAACTCTAAATGAAACACGGTTTGTGCTAGCTCTTTGAAAACTGACAAAATAAAGTAGTTTTCGGTTCTGTCTCTATGGTTTGTTTCCTCTTGAAGCAGCCCTACCTAGAGACTGCCTAAAAACATTTTCATTGGAAAGGTGTGCCAAGCGTCCAAAAATACTGGGTTTACTGAAATCTCGGCAAACCTTTTTTCACCCAATATTGATGAGATATTGTGGTAATGATCAGTTCACTAAGCCCACCTGGCTGCCCAATTATCACTCTTCTAGGTTGAAGCGTTCGTTTCCTGTAAGAGTTTGAATTTTTAGGTTTCACTCTGTTTTCTCCTATATAGATAGATGTGTTCTGAACTCTAAATGAACACGGTTTGTGCTAGCTCTTTGAAATTTGACAAAATAAAGTAGGTTTAGCTTCTGTCTCTATGGTTTGTTTCCTCTTGAAGCAGCCCTACCTAGAGACTGCGTAAATACACTTTCATTGGAAAGGTGTGCCAAGCGTCCAAACGTAATGGTTTTCTTAAATCTCGGCAAACATTTTTTTCACCCAATCGTGATGATTCTCTGTGGTAGCGATCAGTTCACTACGTCCACTTGGCTGCCCAATTTTCACTCTTCTAGGTTGAAGCGTTCGTTTCCAGTAAGAGTTTGAATTTTTAGGTTTCACTCTGTTTTCTCCTATATAGATAGATTTGTTTGGAACTCTAAATGAAACACGGTTTGTGCTAGATTCTTTGAAAATTGACAAAATAAAGTAGTTTTAGGTTCTGTCTCTATGGTTTGTTTCCTCTTGAAGCAGCCCTAAGCAGAGACTGCCTAAAGACACTTTCATTGGAAAGGTGTGCCAAGCGTCCAAAAGTACTGTTTTTCTGAAATCTCGGCAAAACTTTTTTCACCCAATCTTGATGAGACATTGTGGTAATGATCAGTTCACTAAGCCCACTTGGCTGCCCAATTTTCACACTCCAGGTTGAAGCGTTCGTTTCCTTTAAGAGTTTGAATTTGAGGTTTCACTCTGTTTTCTCCTATATAGATAGATGTGTTGGGAACTCTAAATGAAACACGGTTTGTGCTAGCTCCTTGAAAATTGACAAAATAATGTAGTTCTAAGTCTGTCTCTAAGGTTTGTTTCCTCTTGAAGCAGCCCCTAAGCAGAGACTGCCTAAAGACATTTTCATTGGAAAGGTGTGCCAAGCGTCCAAAGTACTGGTTTTCTGAAATCTCGGCAAACGTTTTTTCACCCAATCTTGATGAGACCTTCTGGTAATGATCAGTTCACTAAGCCCACTTGGCTGCCCAACTTTCACACTCAAGGTTGAAGCGTTCGTTTCCAGTAAGAGTTTGAATTTTTAGGTTTCACTCTGTTTTCTCCTATATAGATAGATGTGTTTGGAACTCTAAATGAAACACGGTTTGTGCTAGCTCTTTGAAATTTGACAAAAGAAAGTAGTTTTCGGTTCTGTCTCTATGGTTTGTTTCCTCTTGAAGCAGCCCTACCTAGAGACTGCCTAAATACACTTTCATTGGAAAGGTGTGCCAAGCGTCCAAAAGTACTGGTTTTCGAAATCTCGGCAAACCTTTTTTCACCCAATCTTGATGAGACTTTGTGGTAATGATCAGTTCACTAAGCCCACTTGTTTGCCCAATTTTCACACTCTAGGTTGAAGCGTTCCTTTCCAGTAAGAGTTTGAATTTTTAGGTTTCCACTCTGTTTTCTCCTATATAGATAGATGTGTTGGGAACTCTAAAGGAAACACGGTTTGTGCTAGCTCTTTGAAAATTGAAAAAATAAAGTAGTTCTAATTTCTGTCTCTATGGTTTGTTTCCTCTTGAAGCAGCCCTACCTAGAGATTGCCTAATACACTTTCATTGGAAAGGTGTGCCAAGCGTCCAAAAGGGTTACTGGTTTTCTGAAATCTCGGCAAACATTTTTTCACCCAATCTTGATGATACTCTGTGGTAATGATCAGTTCACTAAGTCCACTTGGCTGCCCAATTTTCACTCTTCTAGGTTGAAGCGTTCGTTTCCAATAAGAGTTTGAATTTTTAGGTATCACTCTGTTTTCTCCTATATAGATAGGTGTGTTTGGAACTCTAAATGAAACACGGTTTGTGCTAGCTCTTTGAAATTTGATAAAATAAAATAGTTTTAGGTTCTGTTTCTATGGTTTGTTTCCTCTTGAAGCAGCCCTACCTAGAGACTGCCTAAAAAAATTTTCATTGGAAAGGTGTGCCAAGCGTCCAAAAGTACTGGTTTACTGAAATCTCGGCAAACCTTTTTTCACCCAATCTTGATGAGACATTGTGGTAATGATCAGTTCACTAAGCCCACCTGGCTGCCCAATTATCACTCTTCTAGGTTGAAGCGTTCGTTTCCTGTAAGAGTTTGAATTTTTAGGTTTCACTCTGTTTTCTCCTATATAGATAGATGTGTTGGGAACTCTAAATGAAACACGGTTTGTGCTAGCTCTTTGAAATTTGACAAAATAAAGTAGGTTTAGCTTCTGTCTCTATGGTTTGTTTCCTCTTGAAGCAGCCCTACCTAGAGAGTGCGTAAATACACTTTCATTGGAAAGGTGTGCCAAGCGTCCAAAAGTACTGGTTTTCTGAAATCTCGGCAAACATTTTTTCACCCAATCTTGATGAGACTTTGTGGTAATCATCAGTTCACTAAGCCCACTTGGCTGCCAAATTTTCACACTCTAGGTTGAAGCGTTCCTTTCCAGTAAGAGTTTGAATTTTTAGGTTTCACTCTGTTTTCTCCTATATAGATAGATGTGTTGGGAACTCTAAATGAAACACGGTTTGTGCTAGCTCTTTGAAAATTGACAAAATAAAGTAGTTCTAATTTCTGTCTCTATGGTTTGTTTCCTCTTGAAGCAGCCCTACCTAGAGATTGCCTAAATACACTTTCATTGGAAAGGTGTGCCAAGCGTCCAAAAGTACGGTTTTCTGAAATCTCGGCAAACATTTTTTCACCCAATCTTGATGATTCTCTGTGGTAATGATCAGTTCACTAAGTCCACTTGGCTGCCCAATTTTCACTCTTCTAGGTTTAAGCGTTCGTTTCCAATAAGAGTTTGAATTTTTAGGTATCACTCTGTTTTCTCCTATATAGATAGATGTGTTTGGAACTCTAAATGAAACACGGTTTGTGCTAGCTCTTTGAAAACTGACAAAATAAAGTAGTTTACGGTTCTGTCTCTATGGTTTGTTTCCTCTTGAAGCAGCCCTACCTAGAGACTGCCTAAAAACATTTTCATTGGAAAGGTGTGCCAAGCGTCCAAAAATACTGGTTTACTGAAATCTCGGCAAACCTTTTTTCACCCAATATTGATGAGATATTGTGGTAATGATCAGTTCACTAAGCCCACCTGGCTGCCCAATTATCACTCTTCTAGGTTGAAGCGTTCGTTTCCTGTAAGAGTTTGAATTTTTAGGTTTCACTCTGTTTTCTCCTATATAGATAGATGTGTTGGGAACTCTAAATGAAACACGGTTTGTGCTAGCTCTTTGAAATTTGACAAAATAAAGTAGGTTTAGCTTCTGTCTCTATGGTTTGTTTCCTCTTGAAGCAGCCCTACCTAGAGACTGCGTAAATACACTTTCATTGGAAAGGTGTGCCAAGCGTCCAAACGTACTGGTTTTCTTAAATCTCGGCAAACATTTTTTCACCCAATCGTGATGATTCTCTGTGGTAGCGATCAGTTCACTACGTCCACTTGGCTGCCCAATTTTCACTCTTCTAGGTTGAAGCGTTCGTTTCCAGTAAGAGTTTGAATTTTTAGGTTTCACTCTGTTTTCTCCTATATAGATAGATTTGTTTGGAACTCTGAATGAAACACGGTTTGTGCTAGATCTTTGAAAATTGACAAAATAAAGTAGTTTTAGGTTCTGTCTCTATGGTTTGTTTCCTCTTGAAGCAGCCCTAAGCAGAGACTGCCTAAAGACACTTTCATTGGAAAGGTGTGCCAAGCGTCCAAATGTACTGTTTTTCTGAAATCTCGGCAAAACTTTTTTCACCCAATCTTGATGAGACATTGTGGTAATGATCAGTTCACTAAGCCCACTTGGCTGCCCAATTTTCACACTCCAGGTTGAAGCGTTCGTTTCCTTTAAGAGTTTGAATTTGAGGTTTCACTCTGTTTTCTCCTATATAGATAGATGTGTTGGGAACTCTAAATGAAACACGGTTTGTGCTAGCTCCTTGAAAATTGACAAAATAATGTAGTTCTAAGTCTGTCTCTAAGGTTTGTTTCCTCTTGAAGCAGCCCTAAGCAGAGACTGCCTAAAGACATTTTCATTGGAAAGGTGTGCCAAGCGTCAAAAAGTACTGGTTTTCTGAAATCTCCGCAAAGGTTTTTTCACCCAATCTTGATGAGACCTTCTGGTAATGATCAGTTCACTAAGCCCACTTGGCTGCCCAACTTTCACACTCAAGGTTGAAGCGTTCGTTTCCAGTAAGAGTTTGAATTTTTAGGTTTCACTCTGTTTTCTCCTATATAGATAGATGTGTTTGGAACTCTAAATGAAACACGGTTTGTGCTAGCTCTTTGAAATTTGACAAAAGAAAGTAGTTTTCGGTTCTGTCTCTATGGTTTGTTTCCTCTTGAAGCAGCCCTACCTAGAGACTGCCTAAATACACTTTCATTGGAAAGGTGTGCCAAGCGTCCAAAAGTACTGGTTTTCGAAATCTCGGCAAACCTTTTTTCACCCAATCTTGATGAGACTTTGTGGTAATGATCAGTTCACTAAGCCCACTTGTTTGCCCAATTTTCACACTCTAGGTTGAAGCGTTCCTTTCCAGTAAGAGTTTGAATTTTTAGGTTTCACTCTGTTTTCTCCTATATAGATAGATGTGTTGGGAACTCTAAATGAAACACGGTTTGTGCTAGCTCTTTGAAAATTGAAAAAATAAATTAGTTCTAATTTCTGTCTCTATGGTTTGTTTCCTCTTGAAGCAGCCCTAACTAGAGATTGCCTAAATACACTTTCATTGGAAAGGTGTGCCAAGCGTCCAAAAGTACTGGTTTTCTGAAATCTCGGCAAACATTTTTTCACCCAATCTTGATGATACTCTGTGGTAATGATCAGTTCACTAAGTCCACTTGGCTGCCCAATTTTCACTCTTCTAGGTTGAAGCGTTCGTTTCCAATAAGAGTTTGAATTTTTAGGTATCACTCTGTTTTCTCCTATATAGATAGGTGTGTTTGGAACTCTAAATGAAACACGGTTTGTGCTAGCTCTTTGAAATTTGATAAAATAAAATAGTTTTATGTTCTGTTTCTATGGTTTGTTTCCTCTTGAAGCAGCCCTACCTAGAGACTGCCTAAAAAAATTTTCATTGGAAAGGTGTGCCAAGCGTCCAAAAGTACTGGTTTACTGAAATCTCGGCAAACCTTTTTTCACCCAATCTTGATGAGACATTGTGGTAATGATCAGTTCACTACGCCCACCTGGCTGCCCAATTATCACTCTTCTAGGTTGAAGCGTTCGTTTCCTGTAAGAGTTTGAATTTTTAGGTTTCACTCTGTTTTCTCCTATATAGATAGATATGTTGGGAACTCTAAATGAAACACGGTTTGTGCTAGCTCTTTGAAATTTGACAAAATAAAGTAGGTTTAGCTTCTGTCTCTATGGTTTGTTTCCTCTTGAAGCAGCCCTACCTAGAGAGGGCGTAAATACACTTTCATTGGAAAGGTGTGCCAAGCGTCCAAAAGTACTGGTTTTCTGAAATCTCGGCAAACATTTTTTCACCCAATCTTGATGAGACTTTGTGGTAATCATCAGTTCACTAAGCCCACTTGGCTGCCAAATTTTCACACTCTAGGTTGAAGCGTTCCTTTCCAGTAAGAGTTTGAATTTTTAGGTTTCACTCTGTTTTCTCCTATATAGATAGATGTGTTGGGAACTCTAAATGAAACACGGTTTGTGCTAGCTCTTTGAAAATTGACAAAATAAAGTAGTTCTAATTTCTGTCTCTATGGTTTGTTTCCTCTTGAAGCAGCCCTACCTAGAGATTGCCTAAATACACTTTCATTGGAAAGGTGTGCCAAGCGTCCAAAAGTACTGGTTTTCTGAAATCTCGGCAAACATTTTTTCACCCAATCTTGATGATTCTCTGTGGTAATGATCAGTTCACTAAGTCCACTTGGCTGCCCAATTTTCACTCTTCTAGGTTGAAGCGTTCGTTTCCAATAAGAGTTTGAATTTTTAGGTATCACTCTGTTTTCTCCTATATAGATAGATGTGTTTGGAACTCTAAATGAAACACGGTTTGTGCTAGCTCTTTGAAAACTGACAAAATAAAGTAGTTTTTGGTTCTGTCTCTATGGTTTGTTTCCTCGTGTAGCAGCCCTAACTAGAGACTGCCTAAATACACTTTCATTGGAAAGGTGTGCCAAGCGTCCAAAAGTACTGGTTTTCTGAAATCTCGGCAAACATTTTTTCACCCAATCTTGATGATTCTCTGTGGTAATGATCAGTTCACTAAGTCCACTTGGCTGCCCAATTTTCACTCTTCTAGGTTGAAGCGTTCGTTTCCAATAAGAGTTTGAATTTTTAGGTTTCACTCTTTTTTCTCCTATATAGATAGATGTGTTGGGTACTCTAAATGAAACACGGTAGGTGCTAGCTTTTTGAAAATTGAAAAAAAAAGTAGTTCTAAGTTCTGTCTCTAAGGTTTGTTTCCTCTTGAAGCAGCCCTACCTAGAGACTGCCTAAAGACATTTTCATTGGAAAGGTGTGCCAAGCGTCCAAAAGTACTGGTTTTCTTAAATCTCGGCAAAAATTTTTTCACCCAATCTTGATGATTCTCTGTGGTAATGATCAGTTCACTAAGTCCACTTGGCTGCCCAATTTTCACTCTTCTAGGTTGAAGCGTTCGTTTCCAGTAAGAGTTTGAATTTTTAGTTTTCACTCTGTTTTCTCCTATATAGATAGCTGTGTTTGGAACTCTAAATGAAACACGGTTTGTGCTAGCTCTTTGAAATTTGACAAAATAAAGTAGTTTTAGGTTCTGTCTCTATGGTTTGTTTCCTCTTGAAGCAGCCCTACCTAGAGACTGCCTAAATACACGTTCATTGGAAAGGTGTGCCAAGCGTCCAAACGTACTGGTTTTCTTAAATCTTGGCAAACATTTTTTAACCCAATCTTGATGATTCTCTGTGGTAGTGATCAGTTCACTAAGTCCATTTGGCTGCACAATTTTCACTCTTCTAGGTTGAAGGGTTTGTTTCCAGTAAGAATTTGAATTTTTAGGTATCACTCTGTTTTCTCCTATATAGATAGATGTGTTGGGATCTCTAAATGAAACACGATTTGTGCTAGGTCTTTGAAAATTGAGAAAATAAAGTAGTTCTAAGTTCTGTCTATAAGGTTTGTTTCCTCTTGAATCAGCCCTAAGCAAAGACTGCCTAAAAACATTTTCATTGGAAACGTGTGCCAAGCGTCCAAAAGTACTGGTTTTCTTAAATCTCGGCAAACATTTTTTCACCCAATCGTGATGATTCTCTGTGGTAGTGATCAGTTCACTACGTCCACTTGGCTGCCCAATTTTCACTCTTCTAGGTTGAAGCGTTCGTTTCCAGTAAGAGTTTGAATTTTTAGGTTTCATCTGTTTTCTCCTATATAGATAGATTTGTTTGGAACTCTAAATGAAACACGGTTTGTGCTAGATCTTGAAAACTGAAAAAGTAAAGTAGTTTTAGGTTCTGTCTCTATGGTTTGTTTCCTCTTGAAGCAGCCCTACCTAGAGAGTGCGTAAATACACTTTCATTGGAAAGGTGTGCCAAGCGTCCAAAAGTACTGGTTTTCTGAAATCTCGGCAAACCTTTTTTCACCCAATCTTGATGAGACATTGTGGTAAGGATCAGTTCACTAAGCCCAGTTGGCTGCCCAATTTTCACACTCTAGTTTGAAACGTTCGTTTCCAGTAAGAGTTTGAATTTTTAGTTTTCACTCTGTTTTCTCCTATATAGATAGATGTATTTGGAACTCTAAATGAAACACGGTTTGTGCTAGCTCTTTGAAATTTGACAAAAGAAAGTAGTTTTAGGTTCTGTCTCTATGGTTTGTTTCCTCTAGAAGCAGCCCTAACTGGAGACTGCCTAAATACACTTTGATTGGAAAGGTGCGCCAAGCGTCCAAAAGTACTGTTTTTCTGAAATCTCGGCAAAACTTTTTTCACCCAATCTTGATGAGACATTGTGGTAACGATCAGTTCACTAAGCCCACTTGGCTGCCCAATTTTCACACTCCAGGTTGAAGCGTTCGTTTCCTTTAAGAGTTTGAATTTGAGGTTTCACTCTGTTTTCTCCTATATAGATAGATGTGTTGGGAACTCTAAATGAAACACGGTTTGTGCTAGCTCTTTGAAAATTGACAAAATAATGTAGTTCTAAGTCTGTCTCTAAGGTTTGTTTCCTCTTGAAGCAGCCCTAAGCAGAGACTGCCTAAAGACATTTTCATTGGAAAGGTGTGCCAAGCGTCCAAAAGTACTGGTTTTCTGAAATCTCGGCAAACCTTTTTTCACCCAATCTTGATGAGACCTTGTGGTAATGATCAGTTCACTAAGCCCACTTGGCTGCCCAACTTTCACACTCAAGGTTGAAGCGTTCGTTTCCAGTAAGAGTTTGAATTTTTAGGTTTCACTCTGTTTTCTCCTATATAGATAGATGTGTTTGGAACTCTAAATGAAACACGGTTTGTGCTAGCTCTTTGAAATTTGACAAAAGAAAGTACTTTTCGGTTCTGTCTCTATGGTTTGTTTCCTCTTGAAGCAGCCCTACCTAGAGACTGCCTAAATACACTTTCATTGGAAAGGTGTGCCAAGCGTCCAAAAGTACTGGTTTTCGAAATCTCGGCAAACCTTTTTTCACCCAATCTTGATGAGACTTTGTGGTAATGATCAGTTCACTAAGCCCACTTGTTTGCCCAATTTTCACACTCTAGGTTGAAGCGTTCCTTTCCAGTAAGAGTTTGAATTTTTAGGTTTCACTCTGTTTTCTCCTATATAGATAGATGTGTTGGGAACTCTAAATGAAACACGGTTTGTGCTAGCTCTTTGAAAATTGAAAAAATAAAGTAGTTCTAATTTCTGTCTCTATGGTTTGTTTCCTCTTGAAGCAGCCCTACCTAGCGATTGCCTAAATACACGTTCATTGGAAAGGTGTGCCAAGCCTCCAAAAGTACTGGTTTTCTGAAATCTCGGCAAACCTTTTTTCACCCAATCTTGATGAGACATTGTGGTAATGATCAGTTCACTAAGCCCACTTGGCTGCCCAATTTTCACACTCTAGGTTGAAGCGTTCGTTTCCTTTAAGAGTTTGAATTTTGAGGTTTCACTCTGTTTTCTCCTATATAGATAGATGTGTTGGGAACTCTAAATGAAACATGGTTTGTGCAAATTGACAAAATAAAGTAGTTCTAAGTTCTGTCTCTATGGTTTGTTTCCTCTTGAAGCAGCCCTACCTAGAGACTGCCTAAATACACTTTCATTGGAAAGGTGTGCCAAGCGTCCAAACGTAATGGTTTTCTTAAATCTCGGCAAACATTTTTTCACCCAATCGTGATGATTCTCTGTGGTAGCGATCAGTTAACTACGTCCACTTGGCTGCCCAATTTTCACTCTTCTAGGTTGAAGCGTTCGTTTCCAGTAAGAGTTTGAATTTTTAGGTTTCACTCTGTTTTCTCCTATATAGATAGATTTGTTTGGAACTCTAAATGAAACACGGTTTGTGCTAGATCTTTGAAAATTGACAAAATAAAGTAGTTTTAGGTTCTGTCTCTATGGTTTGTTTCCTCTTGAAGCAGCCCTAAGCAGAGACTGCCTAAAGACATTTTCATTGGAAAGGTGTGCCAAGCGTCCAAAAGTACTGGTTTTCTGAAATCTCGGCAAACCTTTTTTCACCCAATCTTGATGAGACATTGTGGTAAGGATCAGTTCACTAAGCCCAGTTGGCTGCCCAATTTTCACACTCTAGGTTGAAACGTTCGTTTCCAGTAAGAGTTTGAATTTTTAGGTTTCACTCTGTTTTCTCCTATATAGATAGATTTGTTTGGAACTCTAAATGAAACACGGTTTGTGCTAGCTCTTTGAAATTTGACAAAAGAAAGTAGTTTTAGGTTCTGTCTCTATGGTTTGTTTCCTCTAGAAGCAGCCCTAACTGGAGACTGCCTAAATACACTTTGATTGGAAAGGTGTGCCAAGCGTCCAAAAGTACTGTTTTTCTGAAATCTCGGCAAAACTTTTTTCACCCAATCTTGATGAGACATTGTGGTAATGATCAGTTCACTAAGCCCACTTTGCTGCCCAATTTTCACACTCTAGTTTGAAGCGTTCGTTTCCTTTAAGAGTTTGAATTTTGAGGTTTCACTCTGTTTTCTCCTATATAGATAGATGTGTTGGGAACTCTAAATGAAACACGGTTTGTGCTAATTGACAAAATAAAGTAGTTCTAAGTTCTGTCTCTATGGTTTGTTTCCTCTTGAAGCAGCCCTACCTAGAGACTGCCTAAATACACTTTCATTGGAAAGGTGTGCCAAGCGTCCAAAAGTACTGGTTTTCTGAAATCTCGGCAAACCTTTTTTCACCCAATCTTGATGATTCTCTGTGGTAATGACCAGTTCACTAAGTCCACGTGGCTGCCCAATTTTCACTCTTCTAGATTGAAGCGTTCGTTTCCAGTAAGAGTTTGAATTTTTAGGTATCACTCTGTTTTCTCCTATATAGATAGATGTGTTGGGAATTCTAAAAAAACACGGTTTGTCCTAGCTCTTTGAAAATTGACAAAATAATGTAGTTCTAAGTTCTGTCTCTAAGGTTTGTTTCCTCTTGAAGCAGCCCTAAGCAGAGACTGCCTAAAGACATTTTCATTGGAAAGGTGTGCCAAGCATCCAAAAGTACTGGTTTTCTGAAATCTCGGCAACCTTTTTTCACCCAATCTTGATGAGACATTGTGGTAATGATCAGTTCACTAAGCCCACTTGGCTGCCCAATTTTCACACTCTAGGTTGAAGCGTTCGTTTCCAGTAAGAGTTTGAATTTTTAGGTTTCACTCTGCTTTCTCCTATATAGATAGATGTGTTGGGAACTCTAAATGAAACACGGTTTGTGCTAGCTCTTTGAAAATTGACAAAATAAAGTAGTTCTAAGTTCTGTCTCTATGGTTTGTTTCCTCTTGAAGCAGCCTTACCTAGAGACTGCCTAAATACACTTTCATTTTAAAGGTGTGCCAAGCGTCCAAAAGTACTGGTTTTCTGAAATCTCGGCAAATATTTTTTCACCCAATCTTGATGAGACATTGTGGTAATGATCAGTTCACTAAGCCCAGTTGGCTGCCCAATTTTCACACTCTAGGTTGAAACGTTCGTTTCCAGTAGGAGTTTGAATTTTTAGGTTTCACTCTGTTTTCTCCTATATAGATAGATGTTTTGGAACTCTAAATGAAACACGGTTTGTGCTAGCTCTTTGAAATTTGACAAAAGAAAGTAGTTTTCGGTTCTGTCTCTATGGTTTGTTTCCTCTTCAAGCAGCCCTACCTAGAGACTGCCTAAATACACTTTCATTGGAAAGGTGTGCCAAACGTCCAAAAGTACTGGTTTTCTGAAATCTCGGCAAACCTTTTTTCACCCAATCTTGATGAGACTTTGTTGTAATGATCAGTTCACTAAGCCCACTTGGCTGCCCAATTTTCACACTCTAGGTTGAAGCGTTCCTTTCCAGTAAGGGTTTGAATTTTTAGGTTTCACTCTGTTTTCTCCTATATAGATAGATGTGTTTGGAACTCTAAATGAAACACGGTTTGTGCTAGCTCTTTGAAATTTGACAAAAGAAAGTAGTTTTCGGTTCTGTCTCTATGGTTTGTTTCCTCTTGAAGCAGCCCTACCTAGAGACTGCCTAAATACACTTTCATTGGAAAGGTGTGCCAAGCGTCCAAATGTACTGGTTTTCTGAAATCTAGGCAAACCTTTTTTCACCCAATGTTGATGAGACTTTGTGGTAATGATCAGTTCACTAAGCCCACTTGGCTGCCCAATTTTCACACTCTAGGTTGAAGCGTTCCTTTCCAGTAAGAGTTTGAATTTTTAGTTTTCACTCTGTTTTCTCCTATACAGATAGATGTGTTGGGAACTCTAAATGAAACACGGTTTGTGCTAGCTCTTTGAAATTTGACAAAATAAAGTAGTTTTAGGTTCTGTCTCTATGGTTTGTTTCCTCTTGAAGCAGCCCTACCTAGAGACTGCCTAAATACACTTTCATTGGAAAGGTGTGCCAAGCGTCCAAACTTAATGGTTTTCTTAAATCTCGGCAAACATTTTTTCACCCAATCGTGATGATTCTCTGTGGTAGTGATCAGTTCACTACGTCCACTTGGCTCCCCAATTTTCACTCTTCTAGGTTGAAGCGTTCGTTTCCAGTAAGAGTTTGAATTTTTAGGTTTCACTCTGTTTTCTCCTATATAGATAGATGTATTTGGAACTCTAAATGAAACACGGTTTGTGCTAGCTCTTTGAAATTTGACAAAAGAAAGTAGTTTTAGGTTCTGTCTCTATGGTTTGTTTCCTCTAGAAGCAGCCCTAACTGGAGACTGCCTAAATACACTTTGATTGAAAAGGTGTGCCAAGCGTCCAAAAGTACTGGTTTTCTGAAATCTCGGCAAAACTTTTTTCACCCAATCTTGATGAGACATTGTGGTAATGATCAGTTCACTAAGCCCACTTGGCTGCCCAATTTTCACACTCTAGGTTGAAGCGTTCGTTTCCTTTAAGAGTTTGAATTTTGAGGTTTCACTCTGTTTTCTCCTATATAGATAGATGTGTTGGGAACTCTAAATGAAACACGGTTTGTGCTAATTGACAAAATAAAGTAGTTCTAAGTTCTGTCTCTATGGTTTGTTTCCTCTTGAAGCAGCCCTACCTAGAGACTGCCTAAATACACTTTCATTGGAAAGGTGTGCCAAGCGTCCAAAAGTACTGGTTTTCTGAAATCTCGGCAAATATTTTTTCACCCAATCTTGATGAGACATTGTGGTAATGATCAGTTCACTAAGCCCAGTTGGCTGCCCAATTTTCACACTCTAGGTTGAAACGTTCGTTTCCCGTAAGAGTTTGAATTTTTAGGTTTCACTCTGTTTTCTCCTATATAGATAGATGTGTTTGGAACTCTAAAAGAAACACGGTTTGTGCTAGCTCTTTGAAATTTGACAAAAGAAAGTAGTTTTAGGTTCTGTCTCTATGGTTTGTTTCCTCTTAAAGCAGCCATACCTAGAGACTGCCTAAATACACTTTCATTGGAAAGGTGTGCCAAGCGTCCAAAAGTACTGGTTTTCTGAAATCTCGGCAAACATTTTTTCACCCAATCTTGATGATTCTCTGTGGTAATGATCAGTTCACTAAGTCCACTTGGCTGGCCAATTTTCACTCTTCTAGGTTGAAGCGTTCGTTTCCAGTAAGAGTTTGAATTTTTAGGTTTCACTCCGTTTTCTCCTATATAGATAGATATGTTTGGAATTCTAAATGAAACACGGTTTGTGCTAGATCTTTGAAAATTGACAAAATAAAGTAGTTTTAGGTTCTGTCTCTATGGTTTGTTTAATCTAAAAGCAGCCCTAACTAGAGACTGCCTAAAAACACTTTGATTGGAAAGGTGTGCCAAGCGTCCAAAAGTACTGGTTTTCTGAAATCTCGGCAAACATTTTTTCACCAAATTTGATGAGACATTGTGGTAATGATCAGTTCACTAAGCCCACTTGGCTGCCCAATTTTCACACTCTAGGTTGAAGCGTTCGATTCCTTTAAGAGTTTGAATTTTGAGGTTTCACTCTGTTTTCTCCTACATAGATAGATGTGTTGGGAACTCTAAATGAAACACGGTTTGTGCTAGCTCTTTGAAAATTGACAAAATAAAGTAGATCTAATTTCTGTCTCTATGGTTTGTTTCCTCTTGAAGCAGCCCTACCTAGAGACTGCCTAAATACACTTTCATTGGAAAGGTGTGCCAAGCGTCCAAAAGTACTGGTTTTCTGAAATCTCGGCAAACCTTTTTTCACCCAATCTTGATGAGACCTTGTGGTAATGATCAGTTCACTAAGCCCACTTGGCTGCCCAACTTTCACACTCAAGGTTGAAGCGTTCGTTTCCAGTAAGAGTTTGAATTTTTAGGTTTCACTCTGTTTTCTCCTATATAGATAGATGTGTTTGGAACTCTAAATGAAACACGGTTTGTGCTAGCTCTTTGAAATTTGACAAAAGAAAGTAGTTTTCGGTTCTGTCTCTATGGTTTGTTTCCTCTTGAAGCAGCCCTACCTAGAGACTGCCTAAATACACTTTCATTGGAAAGGTGTGCCAAGCGTCCATAAGTACTGGTTTTCGAAATCTCGGCAAACCTTTTTTCACCCAATCTTGATGAGACTTTGTGGTAATGATCAGTTCACTAAGCCCACTTGTTTGCCCAATTTTCACACTCTAGGTTGAAGCGTTCCTTTCCAGTAAGAGTTTGAATTTTTAGGTTTCACTCTGTTTTCTCCTATATAGATAGATGTGTTGGGAACTCTAAATGAAACACGGTTTGTGCTAGCTCTTTGAAAATTGAAAAAATAAAGTAGTTCTAATTTCTGTCTCTATGGTTTGTTTCCTCTTGAAGCAGCCCTACCCTAGATTGCCTAAATACACGTTCATTGGAAAGGTGTGCCAAGCCTCCAAAAGTACTGGTTTTCTGAAATCTCGGCAAATATTTTTTCACCCAATCTTGATGATACTCTGTGGTAATGATCAGTTCACTAAGTCCACTTGGCTGCCCAATTTTCACTCTTCTAGGTTGAAGCGTTCGTTTCCAATAAGAGTTTGAATTTTTAGGTATCACTCTGTTTTCTCCTATATAGATAGATGTGTTTGGAACTCTAAATGAAACACGGTTTGTGCTAGCTGTTTGAAATTTGACAAAATAAAATAGTTTTAGGTTCTTTTTCTATGGTTTGTTTCCTCTTGAAGCAGCCCTACCTAGAGACTGCCTAAATACACTTTCATTGGAAAGGTGTGCCAAGCGTCCAAACGTACTGGTTTTCTGAAATCTCGGCAAACATTTTTTCACCCAATCTTGATGATTCTCTGTGGTAATGATCAGTTCACTAAGTCCACTTGGCTGCCCAATTTTCACTCTTCGAGGTTGAAGCGTTGGTTTCCAATAAGAGTTTGAATTTTTAGGTATCACTCTGTTTTCTCCTATATAGATAGATGTGTTTGGAACTCTAAATGAAACACGGTTTGTGCTAGCTCTTTGAAAACTGACAAAATAAAGTAGTTTTCGGTTCTGTCTCTATGGTTTGTTTCCTCTTGAAGCAGCCCTACCTAGAGACTGCCTAAAAACATTTTCATTGGAAAGGTGTGCCAAGCGTCCAAAAGTACTGGTTTACTGAAATCTCGGCAAACCTTTTTTCACCCAATATTGATTAGACATTGTGGTAATGATCAGTTCACTACGCCCACCTGGCTGCCCAATTATCACTCTTCTAGGTTGAAGCGTTCGTTTCCTGTAAGAGTTTGAATTTTTAGGTTTCACTCTGTTTTCTCCTAAATAGATAGATGTGTTGGGAACTCTAAATGAAACACGGTTTGTGCTAGCTCTTTGAAATTTGACAAAATAAAGTAGGTTTAGCTTCTGTCTCTATGGTTTGTTTCCTCTTGAAGCAGCCCTACCTAGAGACTGCGTAAATACACTTTCATTGGAAAGGTGTGCCAAGCGTCCAAACGTAATGGTTTTCTTAAATCTCGGCAAATATTTTTTCACCCAATCGTGATGATTCTCTGTGGTAGCGATCAGTGCACTACATCCACTTGGCTGCCCAATTTTCACTCTTCTAGGTTGAAGCGTTCGTTTCCAGTAAGAGTTTGAATTTTTAGGTTTCACTCTGTTTTCTCCTATATAGATAGATTTGTTTGGAACTCTAAATGAAACACGGTTTGTGCTAGATCTTTGAAAATTGACAAAATAAAGTAGTTTTAGGTTCTGTCTCTATGGTTTGTTTCCTCTTGAAGCAGCCCTAAGCAGAGACTGCCTAAAGACATTTTCATTGGAAAGGTGTGCCAAGCGTCCAAAAGTACTGGTTTTCTGAAATCTCGGCAAACCTTTTTTCACCCAATCTTGATGAGACATTGTGGTAAGGATCAGTTCACTAAGCCCAGTTGGCTGCCCAATTTTCACACTCTAGGTTGAAACGTTCGTTTCCAGTAAGAGTTTGAATTTTTAGGTTTCACTCTGTTTTCTCCTATATAGATAGATGTATTTGGAACTCTAAATGAAACACGGTTTGTGCTAGCTCTTTGAAATTTGACAAAAGAAAGTAGTTTTAGGTTCTGTCTCTATGGTTTGTTTCCTCTAGAAGCAGCCCTAACTGGAGACTGCCTAAATACACTTTGATTGGAAAGGTGTGCCAAGCGTCCAAAAGTACTGTTTTTCTGAAATCTCGGCAAAAATTTTTTCACCCAATCTTGATGAGACATTGTGGTAATGATCAGTTCACTAAGCCCACTTTGCTGCCCAATTTTCACACTCTAGGTTGAAGCGTTCGTTTCCTTTAAGAGTTTGAATTTTGAGGTTTCACTCTGTTTTCTCCTATATAGATAGATGTGTTGGGAACTCTAAATGAAACACGGTTTGTGCTAATTGACAAAATAAAGTAGTTCTAAGTTCTGTCTCTATGGTTTGTTTCCTCTTGAAGCAGCCCTACCTAGAGACTGCCTAAATACACTTTCATTGGAAAGGTGTGCCAAGCGTCCAAAAGTACTGGTTTTCTGAAATCTCGGCAAACCTTTTTTCACCCAATCTTGATGATTCTCTGTGGTAATGACCAGTTCACTTAGTCCACGTGGCTGCCCAATTTTCACTCTTCTAGGTTGAAGCGTTCGTTTCCAGTAAGAGTTTGAATTTTTAGGTATCACTCTGTTTTCTCCTATATAGATAGATGTGTTGGGAATTCTAAAAAAACACGGTTTGTGCTAGCTCTTTGAAAATTGACAAAATAAAGTAGTTCTAAGTTCTGTCTCTATGGTTTGTTTCCTCTTGAAGCAGCCTTACCTAGAGACTGCCTAAATACACTTTCATTTTAAAGGTGTGCCAAGCGTCCAAAAGTACTGGTTTTCTGAAATCTCGGCAAATATTTTTTCACCCAATCTTGATGAGACATTGTGGTAATGATCAGTTCACTAAGCCCAGTTGGCTGCCCAATTTTCACACTCTAGGTTGAAACGTTCGTTTCCAGTAGGAGTTTGAATTTTTAGGTTTCACTCTGTTTTCTCCTATATAGATAGATGTTTTGGAACTCTAAATGAAACACGGTTTGTGCTGGCTCTTTGAAATTTGACAAAAGAAAGTAGTTTTTGGTTCTGTCTCTATGGTTTGTTTCCTCTTCAAGCAGCCCTACCTAGAGACTGCCTAAATACACTTTCATTGGAAAGGTGTGCCAAACGTCCAAAAGTACTGGTTTTCTGAAATCTCGGCAAACCTTTTTTCACCCAATCTTGATGAGACTTTGTTGTAATGATCAGTTCACTAAGCCCACTTGGCTGCCCAATTTTCACACTCTAGGTTGAAGCGTTCCTTTCCAGTAAGGGTTTGAATTTTATGTTTCACTCTGTTTTCTCCTATATAGATAGATGTGTTTGGAACTCTAAATGAAACACGGTTTGTGCTAGCTCTTTGAAATTTGACAAAAGAAAGTAGTTTTCGGTTCTGTCTCTATGGTTTGTTTCCTCTTGAAGCAGCCCTACCTAGAGACTGCCTAAATACACTTTCATTGGAAAGGTGTGCCAAGCGTCCAAATGTACTGGTTTTCTGAAATCTAGGCAAACCTTTTTTCACCCAATGTTGATGAGACTTTGTGGTAATGATCAGTACACTAAGCCCACTTGGCTGCCCAATTTTCACACTCTAGGTTGAAGCGTTCGATTCCTTTAAGAGTTTGAATTTTGAGGTTTCACTCTGTTTTCTCCTACATAGATAGATGTGTTGGGAACTCTAAATGAAACACGGTTTGTGCTAGCTCTTTGAAAATTGACAAAATAAAGTAGATCTAATTTCTGTCTCTATGGTTTGTTTCCTCTTGAAGCAGCCCTACCTAGAGACTGCCTAAATACACTTTCATTGGAAAGGTGTGCCAAGCGTCCAAAAGTACTGGTTTACTGAAATCTCGGCAAACCTTTTTTCACCCAATCTTGATGATTCTCTGTGGTAATGACCAGGTCACTATGTCCACTTGGCTGCCCAATTTTCACTCTTCTAGGTTGAAGCGTTCGTTTCCAGTAAGAGTTTGAATTTTTAGGTATCACTCTGTTTTCTCCTATATAGATAGATGTGTTGGGATCTCTAAATGAAACACGGTTTGCGCTAGCTCTTTGAAAATTGACAAAATAATGTAGTTCTAAGTTCTGTCTCTAAGGTTTGTTTCCTCTTGAAGCAGCCCTAAGCAGAGACTGCCTAAAGACATTTTCATTGGAAAGGTGTGCCAAGCGTCCAAAAGTACTGGTTTTCTGAAATCTCGGCAAACCTTTTTTCACCCAATCGTGATGATTCTCTGTGGTAGTGATCAGTTCACTACGTCCACTTGGCTCCCCAATTTTCACTCTTCTAGGTTGAAGCGTTCGTTTCCAGTAAGAGTTTGAATTTTTAGGTTTCACTCTGTTTTCTCCTATATAGATAGATTTGTTTGGAACTCTAAATGAAACACGGTTTGTGCTAGATCTTTGAAAATTGACAAAATAAAGTAGTTTTAGGTTCTGTCTCTATGGTTTGTTTCCTCTTGAAGCAGCCCTAACTAGAGACTGCCTAAATACGCTTTCATTGGAAAGATGTGCCAAGCGTCCAAAAGTACTGGTTTTCTGAAATCTCGGCAAACCTTTTTTCACCCAATCTTGATGAGACATTGTGGTAAGGATCAGTTCACTAAGCCCAGTTGGCTGCCCAATTTTCACACTCTAGGTTGAAACGTTCGTTTCCAGTAAGAGTTTGAATTTTTAGGTTTCACTCTGTTTTCTCCTATATAGATAGATGTATTTGGAACTCTAAATGAAACACGGTTTGTGCTAGCTCTTTGAAATTTGACAAAAGAAAGTAGTTTTAGGTTCTGTCTCTATGGTTTGTTTCCTCTAGAAGCAGCCCTAACTGGAGACTGCCTAAATACACTTTGATTGAAAAGGTGTGCCAAGCGTCCAAAAGTACTGGTTTTCTGAAATCTCGGCAAAACTTTTTTCACCCAATCTTGATGAGACATTGTGGTAATGATCAGTTCACTAAGCCCACTTGGCTGCCCAATTTTCACACTCTAGGTTGAAGCGTTCGTTTCCTTTAAGAGTTTGAATTTTGAGGTTTCACTCTGTTTTCTCCTATATAGATAGATGTGTTGGGAACTCTAAATGAAACACGGTTTGTGCTAATTGACAAAATAAAGTAGTTCTAAGTTCTGTCTCTATGGTTTGTTTCCTCTTGAAGCAGCCCTACCTAGAGACTGCCTAAATACACTTTCATTGGAAAGGTGTGCCAAGCGTCCAAAAGTACTGGTTTTCTGAAATCTCGGCAAATATTTTTTCACCCAATCTTGATGAGACATTGTGGTAATGATCAGTTCACTAAGCCCAGTTGGCTGCCCAATTTTCACACTCTAGGTTGAAACGTTCGTTTCCCGTAAGAGTTTGAATTTTTAGGTTTCACTCTGTTTTCTCCTATATAGATAGATGTGTTTGGAACTCTAAAAGAAACACGGTTTGTGCTAGCTCTTTGAAATTTGACAAAAGAAAGTAGTTTTAGGTTCTGTCTCTATGGTTTGTTTCCTCTTAAAGCAGCCATACCTAGAGACTGCCTAAATACACTTTCATTGGAAAGGTGTGCCAAGCGTCCAAAAGTACTGGTTTTCTGAAATCTCGGCAAACATTTTTTCACCCAATCTTGATGATTCTCTGTGGTAATGATCAGTTCACTAAGTCCACTTGGCTGGCCAATTTTCACTCTTCTAGGTTGAAGCGTTCGTTTCCAGTAAGAGTTTGAATTTTTAGGTTTCACTCCGTTTTCTCCTATATAGATAGATATGTTTGGAATTCTAAATGAAACACGGTTTGTGCTAGATCTTTGAAAATTGACAAAATAAAGTAGTTTTAGGTTCTGTCTCTATGGTTTGTTTAATCTAAAAGCAGCCCTAACTAGAGACTGCCTAAAAACACTTTGATTGGAAAGGTGTGCCAAGCGTCCAAAAGTACTGGTTTTCTGAAATCTCGGCAAACATTTTTTCACCAAATTTGATGAGACATTGTGGTAATGATCAGTTCACTAAGCCCACTTGGCTGCCCAATTTTCACACTCTAGGTTGAAGCGTTCGATTCCTTTAAGAGTTTGAATTTTGAGGTTTCACTCTGTTTTCTCCTACATAGATAGATGTGTTGGGAACTCTAAATGAAACACGGTTTGTGCTAGCTCTTTGAAAATTGACAAAATAAAGTAGATCTAATTTCTGTCTCTATGGTTTGTTTCCTCTTGAAGCAGCCCTACCTAGAGACTGCCTAAATACACTTTCATTGGAAAGGTGTGCCAAGCGTCCAAAAGTACTGGTTTTCTGAAATCTCGGCAAACCTTTTTTCACCCAATCTTGATGAGACCTTGTGGTAATGATCAGTTCACTAAGCCCACTTGGCTGCCAAACTTTCACACTCAAGGTTGAAGCGTTCGTTTCCAGTAAGAGTTTGAATTTTTAGGTTTCACTCTGTTTTCTCCTATATAGATAGATGTGTTTGGAACTCTAAATGAAACACGGTTTGTGCTAGCTCTTTGAAATTTGACAAAAGAAAGTAGTTTTCGGTTCTCTCTCTATGGTTTGTTTCCTCTTGAAGCAGCCCTACCTGGAGACTGCCTAAATACACTTTCATTGGAAAGGTGTGCCAAGCGTCCAAAAGTACTGGTTTTCGAAATCTCGGCAAACCTTTTTTCACCCAATCTTGATGAGACTTTGTGGTAATGATCAGTTCACTAAGCCCACTTGTTTGCCCAATTTTCACACTCTAGGTTGAAGCGTTCCTTTCCAGTAAGAGTTTGAATTTTTAGGTTTCACTCTGTTTTCTCCTATATAGATAGATGTGTTGGGAACTCTAAATGAAACACGGTTTGTGCTAGCTCTTTGAAAATTGAAAAAATAAAGTAGTTCTAATTTCTGTCTCTATGGTTTGTTTCCTCTTGAAGCAGCCCTACCCTAGATTGCCTAAATACACGTTCATTGGAAAGGTGTGCCAAGCCTCCAAAAGTACTGGTTTTCTGAAATCTCGGCAAATATTTTTTCACCCAATCTTGATGATACTCTGTGGTAATGATCAGTTCACTAAGTCCACTTGGCTGCCCAATTTTCACTCTTCTAGGTTGAAGCGTTCGTTTCCAATAAGAGTTTGAATTTTTAGGTATCACTCTGTTTTCTCCTATATAGATAGATGTGTTTGGAACTCTAAATGAAACACGGTTTGTGCTAGCTGTTTGAAATTTGACAAAATAAAATAGTTTTAGGTTCTTTTTCTATGGTTTGTTTCCTCTTGAAGCAGCCCTACCTAGAGACTGCCTAAATACACTTTCATTGGAAAGGTGTGCCAAGCGTCCAAACGTACTGGTTTTCTGAAATCTCGGCAAACATTTTTTCACCCAATCTTGATGATTCTCTGTGGTAATGATCAGTTCACTAAGTCCACTTGGCTGCCCAATTTTCACTCTTCTAGGTTGAAGCGTTCGTTTCCAATAAGAGTTTGAATTTTTAGGTATCACTCTGTTTTCTCCTATATAGATAGATGTGTTTGGAACTCTAAATGAAACACGGTTTGTGCTAGCTCTTTGAAAACTGACAAAATAAAGTAGTTTTCGGTTCTGTCTCTATGGTTTGTTTCCTCTTGAAGCAGCCCTACCTAGAGACTGCCTAAAAACATTTTCATTGGAAAGGTGTGCCAAGCGTCCAAAAGTACTGGTTTACTGAAATCTCGGCAAACCTTTTTTCACCCAATATTGATGAGACATTGTGGTAATGATCAGTTCACTAAGCCCACCTGGCTGCCCAATTATCACTCTTCTAGGTTGAAGCGTTCGTTTCCTGTAAGAGTTTGAATTTTTAGGTTTCACTCTGTTTTCTCCTAAATAGATAGATGTGTTGGGAACTCTAAATGAAACACGGTTTGTGCTAGCTCTTTGAAATTTGACAAAATAAAGTAGGTTTAGCTTCTGTCTCTATGGTTTGTTTCCTCTTGAAGCAGCCCTACCTAGAGACTGTGTAAATACACTTTCATTGGAAAGGTGTGCCAAGCGTCCAAACGTAATGGTTTTCTTAAATCTCGGCAAATATTTTTTCACCCAATCGTTATGATTCTCTGTGGTAGCGATCAGTTCACTACATCCACTTGGCTGCCCAATTTTCACTCTTCTAGGTTGAAGCATTCGTTTCCAGTAAGAGTTTGAATTTTTAGGTTTCACTCTGTTTTCTCCTATATAGATAGATTTGTTTGGAACTCTAAATGAAACACGGTTTGTGCTAGATCTTTGAAAATTGACAAAATAAAGTAGTTTTAGGTTCTGTCTCTATGGTTTGTTTCCTCTTGAAGCAGCCCTAAGCAGAGACTGCCTAAAGACATTTTCATTGGAAAGGTGTGCCAAGCGTCCAAAAGTACTGGTTTTCTGAAATCTCGGCAAACCTTTTTTCACCCAATCTTGATGAGACATTGTGGTAAGGATCAGTTCACTAAGCCCAGTTGGCTGCCCAATTTTCACACTCTAGGTTGAAACGTTCGTTTCCAGTAAGAGTTTGAATTTTTAGGTTTCACTCTGTTTTCTCCTATATAGATAGATGTATTTGGAACTCTAAATGAAACACGGTTTGTGCTAGCTCTTTGAAATTTGACAAAAGAAAGTAGTTTTAGGTTCTGTCTCTATGGTTTGTTTCCTCTAGAAGCAGCCCTAACTGGAGACTGCCTAAATACACTTTGATTGGAAAGGTGTGCCAAGCGTCCAAAAGTACTGTTTTTCTGAAATCTCGGCAAAAATTTTTTCACCCAATCTTGATGAGACATTGTGGTAATGATCAGTTCACTAAGCCCACTTTGCTGCCCAATTTTCACACTCTAGGTTGAAGCGTTCGTTTCCTTTAAGAGTTTGAATTTTGAGGTTTCACTCTGTTTTCTCCTATATAGATAGATGTGTTGGGAACTCTAAATGAAACACGGTTTGTGCTAATTGACAAAATAAAGTAGTTCTAAGTTCTGTCTCTATGGTTTGTTTCCTCTTGAAGCAGCCCTACCTAGAGACTGCCTAAATACACTTTCATTGGAAAGGTGTGCCAAGCGTCCAAAAGTACTGGTTTTCTGAAATCTCGGCAAACCTTTTTTCACCCAATCTTGATGATTCTCTGTGGTAATGACCAGTTCACTAAGTCCACGTGGCTGCCCAATTTTCACTCTTCTAGGTTGAAGCGTTCGTTTCCAGTAAGAGTTTGAATTTTTAGGTATCACTCTGTTTTCTCCTATATAGATAGATGTGTTGGGAATTCTAAAAAAACACGGTTTGTGCTAGCTCTTTGAAAATTGACAAAATAAAGTAGTTCTAAGTTCTGTCTCTATGGTTTGTTTCCTCTTGAAGCAGCCTTACCTAGAGACTGCCTAAATACACTTTCATTTTAAAGGTGTGCCAAGCGTCCAAAAGTACTGGTTTTCTGAAATCTCGGCAAATATTTTTTCACCCAATCTTGATGAGACATTGTGGTAATGATCAGTTCACTAAGCCCAGTTGGCTGCCCAATTTTCACACTCTAGGTTGAAACGTTCGTTTCCAGTAGGAGTTTGAATTTTTAGGTTTCACTCTGTTTTCTCCTATATAGATAGATGTTTTGGAACTCTAAATGAAACACGGTTTGTGCTAGCTCTTTGAAATTTGACAAAAGAAAGTAGTTTTCGGTTCTGTCTCTATGGTTTGTTTCCTCTTCAAGCAGCCCTACCTAGAGACTGCCTAAATACACTTTCATTGGAAAGGTGTGCCAAACGTCCAAAAGTACTGGTTTTCTGAAATCTCGGCAAACCTTTTTTCACCCAATCTTGATGAGACTTTGTTGTAATGATCAGTTCACTAAGCCCACTTGGCTGCCCAATTTTCACACTCTAGGTTGAAGCGTTCCTTTCCAGTAAGGGTTTGAATTTTATGTTTCACTCTGTTTTCTCCTATATAGATAGATGTGTTTGGAACTCTAAATGAAACACGGTTTGTGCTAGCTCTTTGAAATTTGACAAAGAAAGTAGTTTTCGGTTCTGTCTCTATGGTTTGTTTCCTCTTGAAGCAGCCCTACCTAGAGACTGCCTAAATACACTTTCATTGGAAAGGTGTGCCAAGCGTCCAAATGTACTGGTTTTCTGAAATCTAGGCAAACCTTTTTTCACCCAATGTTGATGAGACTTTGTGGTAATGATCAGTACACTAAGCCCACTTGGCTGCCCAATTTTCACACTCTAGGTTGAAGCGTTCGATTCCTTTAAGAGTTTGAATTTTGAGGTTTCACTCTGTTTTCTCCTACATAGATAGATGTGTTGGGAACTCTAAATGAAACACGGTTTGTGCTAGCTCTTTGAAAATTGACAAAATAAAGTAGATCTAATTTCTGTCTCTATGGTTTGTTTCCTCTTGAAGCAGCCCTACCTAGAGACTGCCTAAATACACTTTCATTGGAAAGGTGTGCCAAGCGTCCAAAAGTACTGGTTTACTGAAATCTCGGCAAACCTTTTTTCACCCAATCTTGATGATTCTCTGTGGTAATGACCAGTTCACTATGTCCACTTGGCTGCCCAATTTTCACTCTTCTAGGTTGAAGCGTTCGTTTCCAGTAAGAGTTTGAATTTTTAGGTATCACTCTGTTTTCTCCTATATAGATAGATGTGTTGGGAACTCTAAATGAAACACGGTTTGCGCTAGCTCTTTGAAAATTGACAAAATAATGTAGTTCTAAGTTCTGTCTCTAAGGTTTGTTTCCTCTTGAAGCAGCCCTAAGCAGAGACTGCCTAAAGACATTTTCATTGGAAAGGTGTGCCAAGCGTCCAAAAGTACTGGTTTTCTGAAATCTCGGCAAACCTTTTTTCACAGAATCTTGATGAGACCTTGTGGTAATGATCAGTTCACTAAGCCCACTTGGCTGCCCAATTTTCACACTCTAGGTTGAAGCGTTCGTTTCCAGTAACAGTTTGAAATTTTAGGTTTCACTCTGTTTCTCCTATATAGATAGATGTGTTTGGAACTCTAAAAGAAACACGGTTTGTGCTAGCTCTTTGAAATTTGACAAAAGAAAGTAGTTTTAGGTTCTGTCTCTATGGTTTGTTTCCTCTTAAAGCAGCCATACCTAGAGACTGCCTAAATACACTTTCATTGGAAAGGTGTGCCAAGCGTCCAAAAGTACTGGTTTTCTGAAATCTCGGCAAACATTTTTTCACCCAATCTTGATGATTCTCTGTGGTAATGATCAGTTCACTAAGTCCACTTGGCTGGCCAATTTTCACTCTTCTAGGTTGAAGCGTTCGTTTCCAGTAAGAGTTTGAATTTTTAGGTTTCACTCCGTTTTCTCCTATATAGATAGATATGTTTGGAATTCTAAATGAAACACGGTTTGTGCTAGATCTTTGAAAATTGACAAAATAAAGTATTTTAGGTTCTGTCTCTATGGTTTGTTTAATCTAAAAGCAGCCC
This sequence comes from Callospermophilus lateralis, assembly GCF_048772815.1. Classification (NCBI taxonomy): domain Eukaryota; kingdom Metazoa; phylum Chordata; class Mammalia; order Rodentia; family Sciuridae; genus Callospermophilus; species Callospermophilus lateralis. The sequence continues at coordinate 12,629 of NW_027517554.1, read as the reverse complement.
TAACTAGAGACTGCCTAAAACACTTTGATTGGAAAGGTGTGCCAAGAGTCCAAAAGTACTGGTTTTCTGAATCTCGGCAAACATTTTTTCACCAAATTTGATGAGACATTGTGGTAATGATCAGTTCACTAAGCCCACTTGGCTGCCCAATTTTCACACTCTAGGTTGAAGCGTTCGATTCCTTTAAGAGTTTGAATTTTGAGGTTTCACTCTGTTTTCTCTTACATAGATAGATGTGTTGGGAACTCTAAATGAAACACGGTTTGTGCTAGCTCTTTGAAAATTGACAAAATAAAGTAGATCTAATTTCTGTCTCTATGGTTTGTTTCCTCTTGAAGCAGCCCTACCTAGAGACTGCCTAAATACACTTTCATTGGAAAGGTGTGCCAAGCGTCCAAAAGTACTGGTTTACTGAAATCTCGGCAAACCTTTTTTCACCCAATCTTGATGATTCTCTGTGGTAATGACCAGTTCACTATGTCCACTTGGCTGCCCAATTTTCACTCTTCTAGGTTGAAGCGTTCGTTTCCAGTAAGAGTTTGAATTTTTAGGTATCACTCTGTTTTCTCCTATATAGATAGATGTGTTGGGAACTCTAAATGAAACACGGTTTGCGCTAGCTCTTTGAAAATTGACAAAATAATGTAGTTCTAAGTTCTGTCTCTAAGGTTTGTTTCCTCTTGAAGCAGCCCTAAGCAGAGACTGCCTAAAGACATTTTCATTGGAAAGGTGTGCCAAGCGTCCAAAAGTACTGGTTTTCTGAAATCTCCGCAAACCTTTTTTCACCCAATCTTGATGAGACCTTGTGGTAATGATCAGTTCACTAAGCCCACTTGGCTGCCCAATTTTCACACTCTAGGTTGAAGCGTTCGTTTCCAGTAAGAGTTTGAATTTTTAGGTTTCACTCTGTTTTCTCCTATATAGATAGATGTGTTGGGAACTCTAAATGAAACACGGTTTGTGCTAGCTCTTTGAAAATTGACAAAATAAAGTAGTTCTAAGTTCTGTCTCTATGGTTTGTTTCCTCTTGAAGCAGCCCTACCTAGAGACTGCCTAAATACACTTTCATTGGAAAGGTGTGCCAAGCGTCCAAAAGTACTGGTTTTCTGAAATCTCGGCAAACATTTTTTCACCCAACCTTGATGAGACATTGTGGTAAGGATCAGTTCCCTAAGCCCAGTTGGCTGCCCAATTTTCACACTCTAGGTTGAAACGTTCGTTTCCAGTAAGAGTTTGAATTTTTAGGTTTCACTCTGTTTTCTCCTATATAGATAGATGTATTTGGAACTGTAAATGAAACACGGTTTGTGCTAGCTCTTTGAAATTTGACAAAAGAAAGTAGTTTTAGGTTCTGTCTCTATGGTTTGTTTCCTCTAGAAGCAGCCCTAACTGGAGACTGCCTAAATACACTTTGATTGGAAAGGTGTGCCAAGCGTCCAAAAGTACTGGTTTTCTGAAATCTCGGCAAAACTTTGTTCACCCAATCTTGATGAGACATTGTGGTAATGATCAGTTCACTAAGCCCACTTGGCTGCCCAATTTTCACACTCTAGGTTGAAGCGTTAGTTTCCTTTAAGAGTTTGAATTTTGAGGTTTCACTCTGTTTTCTCCTATATAGATAGATGTGTTGGGAACTCTAAATGAAACACGGTTTGTGCTAATTGACAAAATAAAGTAGTTCTAAGTTCTGTCTCTATGGTTTGTTTCCTCTTGAAGCAGCCCTACCTAGATACTGCCTAATTACACTTTCATTGGAAAGGTGTGCCAAGCGTCCAAAAGTACTGGTTTTCAGAAATCTCGGCAAATATTTTTTCACCCAATCTTGATGAGACATTGTGGTAATGATCAGTTCACTAAGCCCAGTTGGCTGCCCAATTTTCACACTCTAGGTTGAAACGTTCGTTTCCCGTAAGAGTTTGAATTTTTAGGTTTCACTCTGTTTTCTCCTATATAGATAGATGTGTTTGGAACTCTAAAAGAAACACGGTTTGTGCTAGCTCTTTGAAATTTGACAAAAGAAAGTAGTTTTAGGTTCTGTCTCTATGGTTTGTTTCCTCTTAAAGGAGCCATACCTAGAGACTGCCTAAATACACTTTCATTGGAAAGGTGTGCCAAGCGTCCAAAAGTACTGGTTTTCTGAAATCTCGGCAAACATTTTTTCACCCAATCTTGATGATTCTCTGTGGTAATGATCAGTTCACTAAGTCCACTTGGCTGGCCAATTTTCACTCTTCTAGGTTGAAGCGTTCGTTTCCAGTAAGAGTTTGAATTTTTAGGTTTCACTCTGTTTTCTCCTATATAGATAGATATGTTTGGAATTCTAAATGAAACACGGTTTGTGCTAGATCTTTGAAAATTGACAAAATAAAGTAGTTTTAGGTTCTGTCTCTATGGTTTGTTTAATCTAAAAGCAGCCCTAACTAGAGACTGCCTAAAAACACTTTGATTGGAAAGGTGTGCCAAGCGTCCAAAAGTACTGGTTTTCTGAAATCTCGGCAAACATTTTTTCACCCAATCTTGATGATTCTCTGTCGTAATGATCAGTTCACTACGTCCACTTGGCTGCCCAATTTTCACTCTTCTTAGGTTGAAGCGTTCGTTTCCAGTAAGAGTTTGAATTTTTAGGTTTCACTCTGTTTTCTCCTATATAGATAGATGTGTTGGGAACTCTAAATGAAACACGGTTTGTGCTAGCTCTTTGAAATTTGACAAAATAAAGTAGTTTTAGGTTCTGTCTCTATGGTTAGTTTCCTCTTGAAGCAGCCCTACCTAGAGACTGCCTAAATAGACTTTCATTGGAAAGGTGTGCCAAGCGTCCAACAGTACTGGTTTTCTGAAATCTCGGCATACATTTTTTCACCCAAACTTGATGATTCTCTGTGGTAGTGATCAGTTCACTAAGTCCACTTGGCTGCCCAATTTTCACTCTTCTAGGTTGAAGCGTACGTTTCCAGTAAGAGTTTGAATTTTTAGGTTTCACTCTGTTTTCTCTTATATAGATAGATGTGTTTGGAACTCTAAATGAAACACGGTTTGTGCTAGCTTTTTGAAATTTGACAAAATAAAGTAGTTTTAGGTTCTGTGTCTATGGTTTGTTTCCTCTTGAAGCAGCCCTAACTAGAGACTGCCTAAATACACTTTCATTGGAAAGGTGTGCAAAGCGTCCAAAAGTACTGGTTTTCTGAAATCTCGGCAAACATTTTTTCACCCAATCTTGATGATTCTCTGTGGTAATGACCAGTTCTCTAAGTCCACTGGGCTGCCCAATTTTCACTCTTCTAGATTGAAGCGTTCGTTTCCAGTAAGAGTTTGAATTTTTAGGTATCACTCTGTTTTCTCCTATATAGATAGAAGTGTTGGGAACTCTAAATGAAACACGGTTTGTGCTAGCTCTTTGAAAATTGACAAAATAAAGTAGTTCTAAGTTCTGCCTCTAAGGTTTTTTTCCTCTTGAAGCAGCCCTAAGCAGAGACTGCCTAAAAACATTTCCATGGAAAGGTGTGCCAAGCGTCCAAAAGTACTGGTTTTCTGAAATCTCGGCAAACCTTTTTTCACCCAATCTTGATGAGACATTGTGGTAATGATCAGTTCACTAAGCCCACTTAGCTGCCCAAATTTCACTCTTCTAGGTTGAAGCGTTCGTTTCCAGTAAGAGTTTGAATTTGTAGGTTTCACTCTGTTTTCTCCTATATAGATAGATGTGTTGGGAACTATAAATGAAACACAGTTTGTCCTAGCTCTTTGAAATTTGACAAACTAAAGTAGTTTTATGTTCTGTCTCTATGGTTTGTTTCCTCTTGAAGCAGCCCTACATAGAGACTGCCTAAATACACTTTCATTGGAAAGGTGTGCCAAGGTTCCAAAAGTACAGTTTTTCTGAAATCTCGGCAAATATTTTTCACCCAATCTTGATGATTCTCTGTGGTAATGATCAGTTCACTAAGTCCACTTGGCTGCCCAATTTTCACTCTTCTAGGTTGAAGCGTTCGTTTGCAGTAAGAGTTTGAATTTTTAGGTATCACTCTGTTTTCTCCTAAAATGATAGATGTGTTTGGAACTCTAAATGAAACACGGTTTGTGCTAGCTCTTTGAAAATTAAAAAAATAAAGTAGTTCTAAGTTCTGTCTCTATGGTTTGTTTCCTCTTGAAGCAGCCCTACCTAGAGACTCCCTAAATACACTTTCATTGGGAAAGGTGTGCCAAGCGTCCAAACGTACTGGTTTTCTGAAATCTCGGCAAATATTTTTTCACCCAATCTTGATGATTCTCTGTGTTAGTGATCAGTTCACTAAGTCCACTTGGCTGCCCAATTTTCACTCTTCTAGGTTGAATCTTTCGTTTCCAGTAAGAGTTTGAATTTTTAGATTTCACTCTGTTTTCTCCTATATAGATAGATGTGTTTGGAACTCTAAATGAAACACGGTTTGTGCTAGCTCTTTGAAAATTGACAAAATAAAGTAGTTCTAAGTTCTGTCTCTATGGTTTATTTCCTCTTGAAGCAGCCCTACCTAGAGACTGCCTAAGTACACTTTCCTTGGAAAGGTGTGCCAAGCGTCCAAAAGTACTGGTTTTCTGAAATCTCGGCAAACATTTTTTCACCCAATCTTGATGATTCTCTGTCGTAATGATCAGTTCACTAAGTCCAATTGGCTGCCCAATTTTCACTCTTCTAGGTTGAAGCGTTCGTTTCCAGTAAGAGTTTGAATTTTTAGGTTTCACTCTGTTTTCTCCTATATAGATAGATGTGTTGGGAACTCTAAATGAAACACGGTTTGTGCTAGCTCTTTGAAATTTGACAAAATAAAGTAGTTTTAGGTTCTGTCTCTATGGTTAGTTTCCTCTTGAAGCAGCCCTACCTAGAAACTGCCTAAATACACTTTCATTGGAAAGGTGTGCCAAGCGTCCAAACGTACTGGTTTTCTGAAATCTCGGCAAACCTTTTTTCACCCAATCTTGATGATTCTCTGTGGTAGTGATCAGTTCACTCAGTCCACTTTTCTGCCCAATTTTCACTCTTCTAGGTTGAAGCGTTCGTTTCCAGTAAGAGTTTGAATTTTTAGGTTTCACTCTGTTTTCTCCTATATAGATAGATGTGTTGGGAACTCTAAATGAAACACGGTTTGTGCTAGGTCTTTGAAAATTGAGAAAATAAAGTAGTTCTCAGTTATGTCTCTAAGGTTTGTTTCCTCTTGAAGCAGCACTAAGCAGAGACTGCCTAAAGACATTTTCATTGGAAAGGTGTGCCAAGCGTCCCAAAGTACTGGTTTTCTGAAATCTCGGCAAACCTTTTTTCACCCAATCTTGATGAGACATTGTGGTAATGATCAGTTCACTAAGCCCACTTGGCTGCCCAATTTTCACACTCTAGGTTGAAGCGTTCCTTTCCAGTAAGAGTTTGAATTTTTAGGTTTCACTCTGTTATCTCCTACATAGATAGATGTGTTGGGAACCCTAAATGAAACTCGGTTTGTGCTAGCTCTTTGAAATTTGACAAAATGAAGTAGTTCTAAGTTCTGTCTCTATGGATTTTTTCCTCTTGAAGCAGCCCTACCTAGAGACTGCCTAAATACACTTTCATTGGAAAGGTGTGCCAAGCGTCCAAAAGTACTGGTTTTCTGAAATCTCGGCAAAATTTTTTTCACCCAATCTTGATAATTCTCTGTCGTAATGATCAGTACACTAAGTCCACTTGGCTGTTCAATTTTCACTCTTCTAGGTTGAAGCGTTCGTTTCCAGTAAGAGTTTGAATTTTTAGTTTTCACTCTGTTTTCTCCTATATAGATAGATGTGTTTGGAACTCTAAATGAAACACGTTTTGTGCTAGCTCTTTGAAATTTGACAAAATAAAGTAGTTTTAGGTTCTGTCTCTATTGTTTGTTAACTCTTGAAGCAGCCCTACCTAGAGACTGCCTAAATACACTTTCATTGGAAAGGTGTGCCAAGCGTCCAAACGTACTCGTTTTCTTAAATCTTGGCAAACATTTTTTCACCCAATCTTGATGATTCTCTGTGGTAGTGATCAGTTCACTCAGTCCACTTGGCTGCCCAATTTTCACTCTTCTAGGGTGAAGCGTTCGTTTCCAATAAGAGTTTGAATTTTTAGGTTTCACTCTGTTTTCTCCTATATAGATAGATGTGTTTGGAACTCTAAATGAAACACGGTTTGTGCAAGATCTTTGAAAATTGACAAAATAAAGTAGTTTTAGGTTCTGTCTCTATGGTTTGTTTCCTCTTGAAGCAGCCCTAACTAGAGACTGCCTAAAAACACTTTCATTGGAAAGGTGTGCAAAGCGTCCAAAAGTACTGGTTTTCTGAAATATCGGCAAACATTTTTTCACCCAATCTTGATGATTCTCTGTGGTAATGACCAGTTCACTAAGTCCACTGGGCTGCCCAATTTTCACTCTTCCAGATTGAAGCGTTCGTTTCCAGTAAGAGTTTGAATTTTTAGGTTTCACTCTGTTTTCTCCTATATAGATAGATGTGTTTGGAACTCTAAATGAAACACGGTTTGTGCTAGCTCTTTGAAAATTGACAAAATAAAGTAGTTCTATGTTCTGTCTCTATGGTTTGTTTCCTCTTGAAGCAGCCCTACCTAGAGACTGCCTAAGTACACTTTCATTGGAAAGGTGTGCCAAGCGTCCAAAAGTACTGGTTTTCTGAAATCTCGGCAAACATTTTTTCACCCAATCTTGATGATTCTATGTCGTAATGATCAGTTCACTAAGTCCACTTGGCTGCCCAATTTTCACTCTTCTAGGTTGAAGCGTTCGTTTCCAGTAAGAGTTTGAATTTTTAGGTTTCACTCTGTTTTTCCTATATAGATAGATGTGTTGGGAACTCTAAATGAAACACGGTTTGTGCTAGCTCTTTGAAATTTGACAAAATAAAGTAGTTTTAGGTTCTGTCTCTATGGTTAGTTTCCTCTTGAAGCAGCCCTACCTAGAGACTGCCTAAAGACATTTTCATTGGAAAGGTGTGCCAAGCGTCCAAACGTACTGGTTTTCTTAAATCTCGGCAAACATTTTTTCACCCAATCTTGATGATTCTCTTTGGTAGTGATCAGTTCACTAAGTCCACTTGGCTGCCCAATTTTTACTCTTCTAGGTTGAAGCGTTCGTTTCCAGTAAGAGTTTGAATTTTTAGATTTCACTCTGTTTTCTCCTATATAGATAGATATGTTGGGAACTCTAAATGAAACACGGTTTGTGCTAGCTCTTTGAAATTTGACAAACTAAAGTAGTTTTATGTTCTGTCTCTATGGTTTGTTTCCGCTTGAAGCAGCCCTACCTAGAGACTGCCTAAATACACTTTCATTGGAAAGGTGTGCCAAGCGTCCAAACGTACTGGTATTCTTAAATCTCGGCAAACATTTTTTCACCCAATCTTGATGATTCTCTGTGGTAGTGATCAGTTCACTCAGTCCACTTGGCTGCCCCATTTTCACTCTTCTATTTTGAAGCGTTCGTTTCCAGTAAGAGTTTGAATTTTTAGGTTTCACTCTGTTTTCTCCTATATAGATAGATGTGTTGGGAACTCTAAATGAAACACGGTTTGTGCTAGCTTTTGAAAATTGAGAAAATAAAGTAGTTCTCAGTTATGTCTCTAAGGTTTGTTTCCTCTTGAAGCAGCCCTAAGCAGAGACTGCCTAAAGACATTTTCATTGGAAAGGTGTGCCAAGCGTCCAAAAGTACTGGTTTTCTGAAATCTCGGCAAACCTTTTTTCACCCAATCTTGATGAGACATTGTGGTAATGATCAGTTCACTAAGCCCACTTGGCTGCCCAATTTTCACACTCTAGGTTGAAGCGTTCCTTTCCAGTAAGAGTTTGAATTTTTAGGTTTCACTCTGTTATCTCCTATATAGATAGATGTGTTGGGAACTCTAAATGAAACACGGTTTGTGCTAGCTCTTTGAAATTTGACAAAATAAAGTAGTTCTAAGTTCTGTCTCTATCGATTTTTTCCTCTTGAAGCAGCCCTGCCTAGAGACTGCCTAAATACACTTTCATTGGAAAGGTGTGCCAAGCGTCCAAAAGCACTGGTTTTCTGAAATCTCGGCAAAAATTTTTTCACCCAATCTTGATAATTCTCTGTCGTAATGATCAGTACACTAAGTCCACTTGGCTGCTCAATTTTCACTCTTCTAGGTTGAAGCGTTCGTTTCCAGTAAGAGTTTGAATTTTTAGTTTTCACTCTGTTTTCTCCTATATAGATAGATGTGTTTGGAACTCTAAATGAAACACGGTTTGTGCTAGCTCTTTGAATTTTGACAAAATAAAGTAGTTTTAGGTTGTGTCTCTATTGTTTGTTAACTCTTGAAGCAGCCCTACCTAGAGACTGCCTAAATACACTTTCATTGGAAAGGTGTGCCAAGCGTCCAAACGTACTGGTTTTCTTAAATCTTGGCAAACATTTTTTCACCCAATCTTGATGATTCTCTGTGGTAGTGATCAGTTCACTAAGTCCACTTGGCTGCCCAATTTTCACTCTTCTAGGGTGAAGCGTTCGTTTCCAATAAGAGTTTGAATTTTTAGGTTTCACTCTGTTTTCTCCTATATAGATAGATGTGTTTGGAACACTAAATGAAACACGGTTTGTGCAGGATCTTTGAAAATTGACAAAATAAAGTAGTTTTAGGTTCTGTCTCTATGGTTTGTTTCCTCTTGAAGCAGCCCTAACTAGAGACTGCCTAAAAACACTTTCATGGGAAAGGTGTGCAAAGCGTCCAAACGTACTGCTTTTCTTAAATCTCGGCAAACATTTTTTTAACCCAAACTTGATGAATCTCTGTGGTAGTGATCAGTTCACTAAGTCCACTTGGCTGCCCAATTTTCACTCTTCTAGGTTGAAGCGTTCGTTTCCAGTAAGAGTTTGAATTTTTAGGTATCACGCTGTTTTCTCCTATATAGATAGATGTGTTTGGAACTCTAAATGAAACACGGTTTGTGCTAGCTCTTTGAAAATTGACAAAATAAAGTAGTTCTAAGTTGTGTCTCTATGGTTTGTTTCCTCTTGAAGCAGCCCTACCTAGAGACTGCCTAAATACACTTTCATGGGAAAGGTGTGCCAAGCGTCCAAACGTACTGCTTTTCTTAAATCTCGGCAAACATTTTTTTAACCCAAACTTGATGAATCTCTGTGGTAGTGATCAGTTCACTAAGTCCACTTGGCTGCCCAATTTTCACTCTTCTAGGTTGAAGCGTTTGTTTCCAGTAAGAGTTTGAATTTTTAGGTATCACTCTGTTTTCTCCTGTATAGATAGATGTGTTGGGAACTCTAAATGAAACACGGTTTGTGATAGCTCTTTGAAAATTGACAAAATAAAGTAGTTCTAAGTTCTGTCTCTATGGTTTGTTTCCTCTTGAAGCAGCCCTAACTAGAGACTGCCTAAATACACTTTTATTGGAAAGGTGTGCCAAGGTTCCAAAAGTACAGTTTTTCTGAAATCTCGGCAAATATTTTTCACCCAATCTTGATGATTCTCTGTGGTAATGATCAGTTCACTAAGTCCACTTGGCTGCCCAATTTTCACTCTTCTAGGTTGAAGCATTCGTTTCCAGTAAGAGTTTGAATTTTTAGGTTTCACTCTGTTTTCTCCTATATAGATAGATGTGTTTGGAACTCTAAATGAAACACGGTTTGTGCAAGATCTTTGAAAACTGACAAAATAAAGTAGTTTTAGGTTCTGTGTCTATGGTTTGTTTCCTCTTGAAGCAGCCCTAACTAGAGACTGCCTAAATACACTTTCATTGGAAAGGTGTGCAAAGCGTCCAAAAGTACTGGTTTTCTGAAATCTCGGCAAACATTTTTTCACCCAATCTTGATGATTCTCTGTGGTAATGACCAGTTCACTAAGTCCACTGGGCTACCGAATTTTCACTCTTCTAGGTTGAAGCGTTCGTTTCCAGTAAGAGTTTGAATTTTTAGGTATCATTCTGTTTTCTCCTATATAGATAGATGTGTTGGGAACTCTAAATGAAACACGGTTTATGCTAGCTCTTTGAAATTTGACAAAATAAAGTAGTTTTAGGTTCTGTCTCTATGGTTTGCTCCTCTTGAAGCAGCCCTAACTAGATACTGACTAAATACACTTTCATTGGAAAGGTGTGCCAAGCGTCCAAACATACTGGTTTTCTTAAATCTCGGCAAACATTTTTTCACCCAATCTTGATGATTCTCTGTGGTAGTGATCAGTTCACTAAGTCCACTTGGCTGCCCTATTTTCACTCTTCTAGGTTGAAGCGTTCGTTTCCAGTAAGAGTTTGAATTTTTAGGTTTCACTCTGTTTTCTCCTGTATAGATAGATGTGTTGGGAACTCTAAATGAAACACGGTTTGTGCTAGCTCTTTGAAAATTGAGAAAATAAAGTAGTTCTCAGTTATGTCTCTAAGGTTTGTTCCTCTTGAAGCAGCCCTAAGCAGAGACTGCCTAAATACGCTTTCATTGGAAAGGTGTGACAAGGGTCCAAAAGTACTGGTTTTCTGAAATCTCGGCAAACATTTTTTCACCCAATCTTGATGATTCTCTGTCGTAATGATCAGTTCACTATCTCCACTTGGCTGCCCAATTTTCACTCTTCTAGGTTGAAGCGTTCGTTTCCAGAAAGAGTTTGAATTTTTAGGTTTCACTCTGTTTTCTACTATATAGATAGATGTGTTGGGAACTCTAAATGAAACACGGTTTGTGCTAGCTCTATGAAATTTGACAAAATAAAGTAGGTTTAGGTTCTGTCTCTATGGTTTTTTTCCTCTTGAAGCAGCCCTACCTAGAGACTGCCTAAATACACTTTCATTGGAAAGGTGTGGCAAGCGTCCAAACGTACTGGTTTTCTTATCTCGGCAAACATTTTTTCACCCAATCTTGATGATTCTCTTTGGTAGTGATCAGTTCACTAAGTCCACTTGGCTGCCCAATTTTCACTCTTCTAGGTTGAAGCGTTTGTTTCCAGTAAGAGTTTGAATTTTTAGGTTTCACTCTGTTTTCTCCTATATAGATAGATGTGTTTGGAACTCTAAATGAAACACGGTTTGTGCTAGCTCTTTGAAATTTGACAAAATAAAGTAGTTTTATGTTCTGTCTCTATGGTTTGTTTCCTCTTGAAGCAGCCCTACCTAGAGACTGCCTAAATACACTTTCATTGGAAAGGTGTGCCAAGCGTCCAAACGTACTGGTTTTCTTAAATCTCGGCAAACATTTTTTCACCCAATCTTGATGATTCTCTGTGGTAGTGATCAGTTCACTAAGTCCACTTGGCTGCCCAATTTTCACTCTTCTAGGGTGAAGCGTTCGTTTCCAATAAGAGTTTGAATTTTTTGGTTTCACTCTGTTTTCTCCTATATAGATAGATGTGTTTGGAACTCTAAATGAAAGACAGTTTGTGCAAGATCTTTGAAAATTGACAAAATAAAGTAGTTTTAGGTTCTGTCTCTATGGTTTGTTTCCTGTTGAAGCAGCCCTAACTAGAGACTGCCTAAATACACTTTCATTGGAAAGGTGTGCAAAGCGTCCAAAAGTACTGGTTTTCTGAAATCTCGGCAAACATTTTTTCACCCAATCTTGATGATTCTCTGTGGTAATGACCAGTTCACTAAGTCCACTGGGCTACCGAATTTTCACTCTTCTAGGTTGAAGCGTTCGTTTCCAGTAAGAGTTTGAATTTTTAGGTATCACTCTGTTTTCTCCTATATAGATAGATGTGTTGGGAACACTAAATGAAACACGGTTTGTGCTAGCTCTTTGAAATTTGACAAAATAAAGTAGTTTCAGGTTCTGTCTCTATGGTTTGCTCCTCTTGAAGTAGCCCTACCTAGAGACTGACTAAATACACTTTCATTGGAAAGGTGTGCCAAGCGTCCAAACGTACTGGTTTTCTTAAATCTCGGCAAACATTTTTTCACCCAATCTTGATGATTCTCTGTGGTAGTGGTCAGTTCACTAAGTCCACTTGGCTGCCCTATTTTCACTCTTCTAGGTTGAAGCGTTCGTTTCCAGTAAGAGTTTGAATTTTTAGGTTACACTCTGTTTTCTCCTGTATAGATAGATGTGTTGGGAACTCTAAATGAAACACGGTTTGTGCTAGCTCTTTGAAAATTGACAAAACAAAGTAGTTCTAAGTTCTGTCTCTATGGTTTGTTTCCTCTTGAAGCAGCCCTACCTAGAGACTGCCTAAATACACTTTCATTGGAAAGGTGTGCCAAGCTTCCAAATGTACTGTTTTTATGAAATCTCGGCAAATATTTTTCACCCAATCTTGATGATTCTCTGTGGTAATGATCAGTTCACTAAGTCCACTTGGCTGCCCAATTTTCACTCTTCTAGGTTGAAGCGTTCGTTTCCAGTAAGAGTTTGAATTTTTAGGTATCACGCTGTTTTCTCCTATATAGATAGATGTGTTTGGAACTCTAAATGAAACACGGTTTGTGCTAGCTCTTTGAAAATTGACAAAATAAAGTAGTTCTAAGTTGTGTCTCTATGGTTTGTTTCCTCTTGAAGCAGCCCTACCTAGAGACTGCCTAAATACACTTTCATTGGAAAGGTGTGCCAAGCGTCCAAACGTACTGCTTTTCTTAAATCTCGGCAAACATTCTTTTAACCCAAACTTGATGATTCTCTGTGGTAGTGATCAGT